>NC_053023.1:619574737-619731816 GCF_003073215.2 Triticum urartu
CCCGAAGCCGGGAGATGGCGGCGTTCCCGGCCGGAGACAGTGACCGGGACCGGAAGCTCCACGAGGGCTGCCTCCCAGCCGGCGGGCCGGCTACGTAAGCCGGCAGGTTGATGTAGTCTCCTTGCTCGGCGACGTTCTTCACGTAGAAATACGATCTCTGCGAGACCTTCACCGACTGGATCAGGGGGATGGGCGGGAACGGGTTGTTCTCACTCGCCCTCCTCATGGCGATGAAGGCCCCGCAGGGGGCGGGCACGCCAGCGACGACCATGCCGAGCTTGCTCTGGAAGAACTCTCCCCAGAGCTCCAGCGTGGGGAGCAGCCCCAAGAAGCCTTCGCAGAGGGAGACGAAGGCCGACAGCAGCATCACCGCATTGGGCGTGAGGTGATGCGACTGGAGGTTGTAGAATTCCAGGAAAGAGCGCAGAAATCCGCTCGCCGGAAGGCCGAAGCCGCGCAGGCAGTGCGAGCGGAAGACAACCCGCTCGCCCTCCTCCGGTGCCGGCGAGATCTCCTTCTCCGGCGCCAGGCGGACCTGTACGCGGTCGGCGCCGGGCAGGCGCCGAGTCTGGCGGAGGAACTCCACATGGTCGTCATGGATGTTGGAGCCGTCCCACGAGCTTGACAACGCCATGGGAGCGAGGCGGTGTGGAGACGCGGCGGCGCTGAGACGGGAAGCTGCGGCGGCAGCAAGAGGAAGAAATGAGGGTTAGGAGGGACGGAGCGAGAGAGAGCGTGCGAACCTCTATCGCTCTCCCTCCTCCCCCTACTTATAGGCTCACGTGGCGGAGCCAAGGAGGCGCGGCGTGGGGAAGCATGGGGATCGATCGTGCCCACTCCCTACGTCCCGCGATTATTGAGCCTTAACGGCGAAACAAAACTGCCTCGAGGAGGCGAGCGGCCCCTGTGGGCCACGGAAGATCCGCGCCCGGACCAAGGCTCGCGAGTGGCGGGCCCGGGCCTGCGGCGGCGTCCCGTCGCGCACGTGCGCTCGCAAGATCTCGCCGCCACGTGGCCGCGGGAGGGCCTGTAGTCAGTGCGCAGGTCTCCCCTCTCCTCCCGCCTACAGGACGCGGGGCTCTCTGAAGTCGGCATTCGCCCGCTAAGCTGGCTCTTCAGGATGGGAAGCTGACCAAGCTTCTCGTCCCCCTGCTCGCCTCGGAGCTCGATCAGCTTCGGGGAGTACTGTTGGAGTAAATAGCCATGGGTAGCCTAGCCGGCTTCACCTGGCCCTTCTGAAAAAGTTGTGAGCCCGCCCGGCTCTCAAGAATCCAAGGCATGGGGCCGCCTTCCCCTTGTTGGCTGCCACCCAGGCCGGCTTTCGGAAGGCGGTCCGACTTTAGCCCTTATGAGAAGGCCGACTCCAAGAAGCCGGCCATGAGAAGGCCGACTCCAAGAAGCCGGCTCCCCCTAAAGCGGTCCAGACCGTACCCACCAAAGTTTGCACCCACCTAACGGCGGTGCGACGGGGCGTGGCTACAGTAAAAGCCTGCCACCCCCGAATCCCGGAGCACGCCTGGCAAAGTGCGCGTACGGGGTAGGCCTGATCCGTCCGGCGCGGCACTGTTGCCATGTTGACCCTGCTTTCACCCACGACGGGCCGCCAGCGTGGCCCACAGACGGTGGGCCCCTTTGAGCAGAGAGATGCCCGAAGGCGGCCACACCAACAACCAGTCGGCCCAAGACGGAGACGGCTCCCCGCAGCCGGCTTGCCGCCTCCCTCGAAGAAAACGCCCCATTGAAGAGACAAGACGCGGTGAGGCTACAGCGATCGCTTGACAGGCGGCGGCACTGTAGCCGCGCTTACCATGATGAAGCTCAAGTCAAAAAGATGGAGCCACAGTAACCAGCCGCCGACCAGGCCCTGGACAGTTGGGCCTGGCTGTCGACCAGGGGGCCGGCAGCCGGCGGGACCCACCAGTCGGTGGGCCCCAGCAGCCGGCGCAGAAGCCGGCGAGCGCAGTCACAGACGGCTGGGTTCCGCGCCCAGTCGGATTACCATTGTACCCCCGGGGGGTAGGCCTATATAAACCCCCCGGAGCACCCATGCAAAGGGCTGGATCCCTTGCTAGTCCTAGACACCACACAAGGAGAAGAAGCAGGCTAGCCGTGCCTTTCTTCCTCCTCCCCCCAAACAGCTCAAGGAGCGTTCTATAGCTACTTGATTCATCTAGTGAACATGCGGAGACCCCACAGAGCAGCAGTAGGGGTGTTATCTCCACGGAGAGCCCCGAAGCTGGGTAAGATCCGCCGGCGTGCATGTCTTCGCCTTATCCCGTTTCCAGGCACCAGCGATGTCTTACTGGCTCCCACAATGATAAGCCACCCGTTGGCATATGTCGCACCTACCACCCGACAACTCGGTTCTCCACACTTGAAGCACGTCACCACATTGGGGCGTGGAGTAGAATTAGCAGCGGGGCCACCATAGGGCTTGGGCGGTGCAAACTGCTGGTTGGGACGAGGCGCCTCAAAGGATGGCCTCGGGATGAACCTAGGTGGCAGCGCCGTGCTTGGGATCCACACCCGGCGCTTCTGAGCTCCAGAGCCAGATGAAGAGCCAAAATCACATGAGTGCTTGTGTGAAGCGTCATAATCAGTCTGGCCTGTCTCAGCACTGATGGCTTTATTGACCAACTTCTGAAAGGAGGTGCACTTGTGCAGACGAAGATCGCGGCGAAGCTCAGGGCTAAGTCCCTTGCGGAACCTTGCCTGCTTCTTAGCGTCAGTAGATACCTCTTCAGGGGCATAGCGTGCCAGATTCCCAAATTCACGACTATATGCATCCACAGTCAGTCTTCCTTGGGTGAAATTGCAGAACTCCTCCCTCTTGCGATCCATGAGACCTTCCAGAATGTGATGCTCACGGAAAGCCTCACTGAATTCAGCCCAAGTAGTGATTTGGCCGACCGGGCGCATAGCTTCAAAATTCTCCCACCATTGGCTAGCAGGGCCTTCGAGGTGGTAGGCAGCGTAAGTAACCTTGTCGGCTTCGGCTACGTTGGCAGAACGTAGCTTGTGGGTAATGCTGCGAAGCCAGTCATCCGCGTCGACGGGTTCGACGGAATGGTTAAACTTTGGTGGGTATAGCTTGATAAAGTCATTGATTGACACCAAGTCATTTCGCGGGTGGCGTGCTGTGTTCTTCTCAATCCGCTCTAACAGGCGGTTAGTCTCAGACTTGTTTCTTTCCGCCTCCAGCATTACTTCGGCCAGAGAAGGCGGGTGAGGTAGATTTTCACCCCTAGCTGCACTGGCTTCCCCCTACTTCGAGGCAGCAGGGTTGCTGCGGGTGTTGACCATCCTAGGAGAAAACAAGACAATGGTTTAGATAAGGATGGCTCAAACTTAGCAAGGAAGTGCAGAATGTAATAGATAACACGGAATGCAGAGATGTTCATCCGTATGTCATGATAATATAAAACTGCCATATATATACCAACGGTCATACACATCATACATAGTTTAGTACAAGCCCAGGCTACAGTACAACTATGATGAAAGATGTTACATCTCATCGGAGGCATTCCAAGCTCCTATACATTATTTGTCTAAACCTCCGGAATTGATTACACACATGTCATATTCCACAAGTCACGCAGGACAGTGGAGATACAACTATTACAATACTAGTGATACTACTACTAACTCAGACAGCTCCGTAGTAGTCCTCATAGAAGTCACCTCCATAGCCTGGAAGTTCAACGTGATCATCCGAGAACAGACGGTCCTGAGGAGCCTGTTGACCATAGGGACTAGGATGAGGTCTTGGACCAACAAACGGTGGCCTACGGGGACCACGGGATGGGGTGATGCCTCCCACATCACGCCAATCCACCATGTCTGGCAGAGCAGATCTCACAGGATACAGATCCCTTGTATCCATACATCCAGCTTGCACCGCAGGTGCAAACCGAGTCAATGTGGCCCAATGATCAGCACGGGTATTGAAAAGCTCCAACCTCAAGGCCCGATTCTCTCGGTCCTTATCTTCGAGCATCTCGGCAGTGGTACGAGTTAATGAGTCCTCCTGGGTGGAGTCAGCATAGATAGCCTAGAGATACCCTTGCGCTCCCGGAAGTGAAGCTAGCATGTAACGGAAATCGGTGTTCCGAAGCAGGCCAGTCCGGACTCGCGTGATGGTCATCATGGAATAGGCAGCATCCTGCACAGCCATCTCAACAGTAACCCCGAGTCCATAGGAACAGTGAAGGGGCTCGGTAGATCCAGGATAAGAAAGAAATATCCTGACGGTGCAGAAATATTGGCTTTGATTAAAGTCGCAGAACTGCTCTTCGACAGTGTATTCGGGATACCAACGGTAACCCGTCTCGATCATTACCCGGACTAACATAGTAGTATGACCGGGCACGTCGAGGCACCGGGTCAGGTGAACCACTTGGTTTTGAGCACGGTTGGCCATTCTGAAAGCACAACCACAATGCAAAGACATTAGAATTTCTAGGGAAAATTGGACAGCATAACAGCTGTAAATGCTCAGAAAAAGATTTGAGACATCCACAACAGTCTGCAATACCACTCAACAACATCATATCAAGGTTCTGATCCAAATAGCAACATACTAAAATAGTAGAAACTGAACTAGGCTTGTAACAACAACCCTATAAGCTACTACGGATTAGTAACACGTGAACCTGATAGAAGAAGAGAGCCTAGTCCTTAACCCATGTTGAATGAGAAGAGAATGACTCAGATCAGAGGGCATAGGGTAAAGGAGTAAAAGAGCCTTACGTTCCCTCCCACAATCAATTCCCCTACATATAACTAAAGCATTTCTAGACTCGACATCGACCAGTTTGGCTCAACGAACCTACAGGCAGTCCGGCTGTGATGCCAACGCTGTCAGGACCCCGATTCCAAGCCACATCGATCTAGCCGGTAACACCTCATATCACTTTGCGGCCTCACGCACGGTATCCCACGGGTGTCGCCTTACCATGGCCGGGACCGTTTGCGCCTTTTGGCTCACGTATATGATAGTGTCGCTAGCATCCATATGACAGAGAACCCGGGCCAACATGGCTAGTTGTGAACCCAAAGTGGCACAGACCTATGGAGACAGGCATACATGAATCACATCGAGCATGTCGGTCATCAGCGAGTGATTCCGGGCTGTAGCACTAGGCTAACAGGACTCTAGGGAACCTGGGTTGTAGTAGGCTAGTCAGGACTCCAGATATCACCGCGTGACATTTCCCCGAAGGGACAGACATAGGAACTAAGTGAAACACATGCCGGCCAGTCAAGTGTCCTGAGCAGTAGTGCTGGGCTAGCAGGACTCCGGTGAACCGGGCTGTAGCGGACTACTATGGCTCGAGGAACACTAGACTACATTTCCCCATAAGAAAGGCTGCCAAGGATAAACAACTAGATTGTCGGATCCCACTCATACCAAGCATTTCAATCATACACACAATATGCCCGATATGAGTACATACAACATGGCATCACAACAAAACTCTACAAGTCAAGTACTTTATTTAAAGGCTCCAGAGAGCCATACATAACATGTTCATACAGATAGGGGTCACATGACCCGACACTCAAGTCATACAATCATACAAGCACAAGCGGAAGCAACTAGTCTGAGTACAGGCACTAGAAAGAAAGAAGGCTTCTCGAAGCGTGTCTATCTACATAGGGCCCTCCATGGCCAGGATCACCACCTGGGTGGCTAGTCACTCGTCGACGTCAAGGTCTATGTAGAACCCATCGGAGGGGGCGGTGTTGTCGTCTGAAAACAGTAATTAGGCAAACATGAGTACAAAGGGACTCAGCAAGTCTTACATCAGAACCTAATATACATGCTCATTCTCAAGAAGGTGGTGGGGTTATTGCAGCAAGCCAACTTTGACACTTGGCTAAGCTATCCTACGGAACTTCACTAGTAAAATAGTTTTCGCACACGGGTCCACTACTCACCAACACAATACTCCACCGTGGATCCTCCCTCGTTATCCTACGAGAGGGCCATCCTCGGTACTCACACTTATCTTGAGTTTTTTAGTAGTATCCATTAACTTGTCTATGAACTGTATAGGCAACCAAGTAGTCCTTTACCGCAGACACGGCTATTCGAATAGTTTTATACCCTGCAGGGGTGTACTTTGTCACACATGTTTCCACCACTTAGCGTCTGCACACGACATGTGCTCGGCAGACTTCAAGCGAAAACCGACGTGGGGGTAGACCACGACCTGACTAACCTCACAAGTCTCTAGTCTAGGTTTATCGCCTATTCAGGTTCCATCCGCAAGGAAATCCAGTCGGGGTGTCCTCAACGGCCCCAAACGATGTGTATAGGGTTCCCGAGACACCAAACGGGCGACTCGGTACACCGTGCCACGGTGTATCTACCGCATCATAGCCCACCCCTAGGGTCAGCGCTACGCACGGCCGCCAACACATAACCTACAAACACCAGAAACTAGTTGCAACTCCTGGACAGAGGACGAGATGGGTCAGTAAGTCGAGCGGGGTCATATTTCAGGGCCCAATGTGTGGTAGTAACTGAATCTTAAATCACGCATACAGATCTCAGTTCTTATGGACGGCCTCAATGAAACAACCCACCATGTACTCCTACATGGCCTCTCATCGATACCTTTATCAAAACATGTTCAACACATCCCTCATATTACCAACATAAGCATTTCACTCTAGCCCATCGCCCAGATGAACCAGACCTGACACAACTCTAAGCATAGCAGGCATAGCAAGGTAGGAATCACATACATGGCTCAATCAACTCCTACACATGCTAGTGGGTTTCATCTAGTTACTGTGGCAATGACAGGTCATGCAGAGGATAAGGGTTCAACTACCGTAGCACACAGCAGTTTGAATCGCGTTGTCTTAATGCAGTAAACAAGAGCAGAAGCGAGAACATGGGTTTGTATCGGAATGATCAATGGGTTGCTTGCCTGTTGTAGAGGTAGTAGGGTACTGCCCTTCAGACGGATACTCGGGGTTATCCTTGGAGGCAGAACCTACCACGAAAGACACACCGAACATAATCAACACATGGCAATATGCAACAGTATGATGCATGCTATGACATGGCAAGATGAAAGTGTCTTGGCCTAATGCAAGATAAAACAGAAGGGGATGAACTCATTTGAATTCAAAGATTCAAATATTAGCTCATTAAACATGGCCTTATTAGTGCATTACATTATTCTGCTTAAACATCAAGGTAAACTTGTTTTGTCATGCATGAAACCATTACAGATGGATAGATTGAATTTTTCTGATCATTTTTCATATATAAATCTTTGCATTTGGAGCTATGGTTGATTTTCTATGATTTTTAGAAGTTTTGACTATTTTTTGGAATTTCCTATTAAAGAATAAATCCAGTAATTGAATTAATGCGTCAGCATGACATAGGTGTGACGTCAGCGGTCAACTGGGTCGGCCAGGTCAAACCTGACTGGTGGGCCCTCTCTGTCAGTGACACACATAGTTAACATAATTAGATCAACACTAATTAGCTATCGGTGGGGCCTGGGCCCACATGTCAGTGACTGAACTAATTAAATTTAGTTAAAACTAATCCTAAACTAATTAGCAGACCGGCCCCACCTGTCATAGACTCAGGGGGGTCTACCTGGGCCCACACAGGGGGCAAACTGAGTCAAACTCGCCGGCGTTTAGCCGCCGGCGAGACCAGACGCGGCGGAGGGCTGCGGGTTTCGTGCTCCGGCAACCAAAACGACGGCAGAGAGCATCTACGCATAGCTGGGAGCAAGACGCATCGAGTGGTGGCAGTGGGTGGAGCTAGGGTGGCCGGAAACGTCGCCGGCGACGACCTTGGCAGCCGCCGGGGTTCGGGCAAGGCCGAAACTGAGGCTGCGGGGCACGGCTTGGCACGTGGAATGGTGCTACGTGCTCCTGTGGGTGCGGTGAGTGCGTTGGTCACAATGGTGTGGCCGGTGGGTGGCCGGAGACACGTTGGCGACGAGCTCGGCGGCGGCGGGTGCTCGGGTGAGCGTGGTATGGTGCACACGGTGCAGGAGGGGGTTAATGGAGAGGGGGAGGACGGAGCTGGGCTCACGGCGGTCACGTAGAGATGGACGGCACCGTCGGGGATGAGCTGATGCGGTGGCGACGACGAAGAGGATCTCCGGCGATGGCGGAGTCGGGCGAGGTTGTTGCAGAGGCTGCGGGGCAAGCGAGCGCTCGGGGCTCGGCTTCCTCGAAGGAGTGGAGGGCCGCGGAGCTTCTGGACAGGGTGGCTCGGCGCGGGGACGACAGAGAGCGCGACTACGGCGGTGAGACGGCGACAGGTGCGTCGGCCATGGTGCGGGGGAGCGAGGGAGAGAGGCAGGGGGCGAGTGAGGTGTCCGCGGGGTCGGGGCGGCGACGTGGAGCCTATCCAGCGTCCAGGCGCGTGACGCGGCAAGCTGCTGGCGCCGTGGCGAGCTCGCGCCCGCCGACGTCAGCTCTCTGCCTGCCTGGCGGAGACGAAGCAGCTGGCTGGCATGGGCCAGCACAGCGCTGGGCCGCCGGGTGGGCCGGCTGATGGGCTGTGGCCAGGTAAGTTCTCTCCCTCTCTTTTAATTTCTGTTTTTCTATTTTTATTTATTCTGTAACTGTTGGGCTTTATTAAAAATACTAAAACATTTCCAAAAATCCTGAAAATAATTGTGGGCTCTGTTTAGAATATTTCCAACAGCAAACATTTATTTCCAGAATTATTTGAGCATTAAATTATTTTATAGCATTTAAATGCCCAAAATCAAATACTTATGATTTAATTCAATGACCTTCTATTGACCTAGAAATTGTGCACCAATTTTGCCAGAGGTTCTAACCCAAGACAAAGAGGGTGAACTTTTTAGAAGGGCATTTCAGGTTTATTGAAAATAATTTTAGTAAACCCTAGTTGTTTCCAGGGGGTGTTGGGGTTTCTGGCTTCCCCATTTCAAATTTAAGAGGAATTTAAACATGATGCACACTCTAATGCTTGAACTAACTACGGTGTGACAGCCGTGGATGGAGTCGCGCCATGTCGGCTCGGGACCGAGCACCGACAGCACCATGAGATCGAATCAAGAAGAAAATGCGGCGATTAGTGTACAACCTCTTTGGTTGCACCGGTTAGGCCTCAGCTTCATCCGAGGAAACGGTGATGATGCTGCTCTTCCGGTGGTGCAGGTGAAGACAGCGGTGTGGGAATGGAGGTGGTGCGAAAGACGAGGGGAACGTCGGGGCAGCTCCTTGGAGGTGGAGGACGGGGTGGCTGAATCGGCGGGACGACGAGATCGACGACGGATCCTCATCTGGTACGGTGGCTGAGGGACGTCGAGGTGTTGCTGTGGACGACGTCATCGGGGAAGAGGCTCCGGCTGGGTGGCGGACGGAGGAGGTGTGGGGCTTCGCGGGTTTTCATGGCCTCGGTGTACGAATGGGTGGGCGGATGGGATGGGACTGTGGAAAAATTGGTTAGGGTTGCGCTTGTCTGAAATGTGGGGTAAGTTACAAAAGTACCCCCACCGATTTGAGCTAGGTGGTTCTTTCAGTTCAGGGGTATCAAGGGAATTTCGTGTGTCGAGATTTTGCAGGAGGTGGGAGTTTTCGAGCGTGTTGTAATTTTGGGATAGCAAGGCGCGGGTTGAGATGGAGGGAGTTTTCGGAGCACAACGAGACAAAGATATATCTTTAATATTTCGGGGTAACAAGGCGCGGGTTGAAGAGGCGGGAGTTTCGCAGCACGATAGACGGAGATGCTAGCTTGAAATTTCGGCATAACAAGGCACGGCTTGAAGTTTTGGGGGAACAAGCTTAACGTGTACCCAAAAAAGACAATTCGCACCTCATCACTAGAGAGAGCCATGTCCTATTTTACTATAATACTAGAAATGCATTAAAATACAACAAAAAACAAAAAAATCGGGACAATAAACATAACGTGTACAGTACCAAAATAATTTGCACTTCCCTCCACAATAAAAAAACAATGTGTGTTGTCTAGCATATGGACTAATGAGTACATTTTCCCTGTTTGAATGGGATTGTACTCAGGTTAGTTATACAACCATCTAAATATTATCTTCACAACACATGACATGAATATAGGAGAAGTAAATTCCTATATAAATACGAACTACATGTACATACGATCTCAAATTCAAATATATGTATCCATTTTATGTTGAATTCAAATCATAGTACATGTATGATCTAGCTAGATGTTCAGAATCTAAACCATGTATGATACTACGTACAATGTGTTTAACACACACAACACACACAAACACCATTTAGACTAGTAAGGTACACGTGCATTGCACGCATGAGATTTGGCAACCAAATTATGAATAAATACCACATTATAGCATGTAAGCTTTGAGTCATGTATGCATGATGTAGATGTTCGTTTAATTCTTATAGTTCATTTCATTCAAAATCATCTAGTTTTTATAAGAAAGCTAATCTATTTTAAGATTCATGGAATTGTGCGTTGTAAAGCATAAAGTAAAAACAAATAATGGCAAATCATGTAGAAAAAATTTGGGTAATTATGATACGGCAGATTCTAGAACAAAGAAGAAGTGCTTCTGTTTTGAGGTTTGTGCATTATGCTTAAGTTCAACCATGGAGTCTTCTAGATTGTACATGTGGCAAAATCTGGTGGAATCTAGATGATATCCAACGGCCAGTAGTGCTCAAATTTGCCATCTCTGCACCATCGGATTGGCTTCATCCAACGACCATCTTTCAAAGTTAAAGTTATCCGCACACTATATAAAAAATATAATATATAATATATAGGGGTATAGATATAGATATGTGATGCGAAAGCCACCCATCATCTCCAATTAGAATAGTGTGTCCATGCACGGATGCAATGTGGCCAAACGATGTCTGCCATCGGTATCTCAAATTCAAATTAGTCTGACCTTGTTCAATGTGTATACAGTACAACATGCTCATTTCCAAACCACACCACGCATATCTCAGTTATATTCATGCATGCATGGGTTTCAAACATCATGATCTCTTATTCAAATATTTGAATTCAACTTTACATTGATTATGACCTCACCTAGTCTTTTACACCCACACAATCGTCTTCTCTTTAAAATTATACCACTAACTTTCTCTCATGCATGCACACACACTACCAGTCGGCATTATCCATCGAACACATGCAATCTTTTCTTCAGGTCAGTCTCCCATGCATGCACAGACACACACACCTCCCCCTCTCCATCATATCGGGCATTCTTTATCTCTCACGTGCATGCGCAACGATCGATGTTCCTCTATGTGTGTGTATATATAGCTAGGTCTTTCCCAGTTTTCCACACAAACCGATCAATCTAT
Organism: Triticum urartu; assembly: GCF_003073215.2. Taxonomy (NCBI): domain Eukaryota; kingdom Viridiplantae; phylum Streptophyta; class Magnoliopsida; order Poales; family Poaceae; genus Triticum; species Triticum urartu. The sequence goes on from NC_053023.1 coordinate 619,586,090, forward strand.
ATATCTAGCGAGGTATCACCCTATTTCCCACCTCCACATCGATCAATCTATATCTCTCTATATAGGATTACATAGCTAATACACCCACATTAATTATATATCCAACGTCCCCCTCTCATCATCCATGCCTTCCGCTTGATCTCTCAGACGCGCGCACAGTGGCGAAGACAGGGGCAGCAAGGGCCCCCCCCTAACATCACTATGTATCGAGGCTAATATGAATGTGATCATTAGACAACTGCTGGTAAAATGGTTTAAGTTGATGAATTGGCCCTCCTCGTAAAGGAATAGCCATGCTTGCCCCCCTAGCTCATTTATTTTTCATGGCTCCGCCACTGCGCGCAACAATGCACGTTCTCGCCCCCTCTCTTTAAATATCGATCTCACACTTGTGCACTCCTTCATAGTCTCCCTTCACTTGGCCCCTCGCACCATATTTATCCCCCACCGGATTTTGCCACATGTACAATCTAGCAGACTCCATGGTTGAACTTAAGCATAATGCACAAACCTCAAAACACAAGTGCTTCTCCTTTGTTCTAGATTCTTCCGTATCATAACTGCCCAAACTCTTTTTCTAGTTGAATTGCCATTATTTAATTTTACTTTATGCTTTAGAACGCACAATTCGATGAATCATAAAATAGATTAAGGGATTCTTTGATTCAAAGGATTCTCAAAGGAATTTTGGAGGATTCTAATCCTTAGGAATTTTTCCTATCTTGGTTGTTTGATTCATAGGATTGTAAACCATAGGATTTTTTACATAGGATTCATTTGAACTAGATTTCATAGGAAACATCCCATCCACTCAAACATCTTTGAAAGAATCCTTCGGTTTTTCTATGCACAATCAAACACTCGTACAATCCTGTACGATTCAAGACGACATTCCACTCTAATCCCATGTTTTTCCTATTCCTGTGTTTTGGAAATCCTACGTATCAAAGAGGCCCTAGATTTTTTATAAAAACTAGTTGATTTTGAATGAGATGAACTATAAGAATTAAACGAACATCTACATCAGGCATATATGACTCAAGTGTGGTATTTATTCATAATTTGGTTGCCAAATCAGATGCGTGCAATGCACGTGTACTTTACTAGTACTTCGAGTATGTGCAAAACACGTAAATTAGAATTCCAATGGCACGTTACGCAGTGTCTCTATTACAGTTCATGAAGCCACGTGGCATATGTGGAGGCGTTGTCGCGACCTCCTTGTGTGGATTAATTACATTAACGTGCTTCTGGTTTCAGAAAAATGTACTCGTCCTCTCTGAGGCACACTAGCGGTACATGCACGAAGGGAAGATGTGCACGCACGCCACGCATGCACTCATTCCCTCGCACGCACACGCGGGTACATGGGGGACGCATTTTTGTATGAAGATCCACCCCATGTGATAATTTGATGCATGTAAAGTCCTTCACTTCATTGATGGTCAATTAATACAGCACATGCAAATTGAGTGGACGTGAGGGAGAGGAACAAAGACATTACTACTCCACTGCGTGCATGTGAGTAGTAAAATCATGGGTTGCTACTTCCATTGGTCTCCTTCATATGTTGTCCCAATTTTTGACCATATTTTTAAGTAACATAATATTTATGCATGTCATAAAAAGTGGCACAAAAAAGGGGGCCAATAAACCAGGAAGCAGGTAGGATGATCAATTTTTGCCAGGGCTACTGTTGTGGCCTTTGTATTTAAGTATGGACAGAGTGGAGTAGTACTATCTTTATCTTAGCCTCGTATGGCTCTCCCAGTGCCTAGGATTGCCTCCCCGCCTCGCCCACCAGATCCCGCCATGGAGGATCCAGCCATGGATAATCCCTTAGATCCCAGGATCCCGCGAGCTGCCCTCTCGCTGCAACCCGCAGCACTACCGCCTTTGAGTGAAACTCACATGTGTTTTAGAGGGGATCCATTATTCTGGAATCGCATATCGGTGGCACCGGAGGACATGCCAGGGCTGCATTTCAGGTGGTGGGCAGCAAGGGAAAATCGAATCGAGGAAGCGTCACATCGATTAGAGAGAAGTTCCAAGGAGCTGTGCCTGGCATAGCACAAGGCGGAGGTGCAAGTCGATCTCAGGGGAGAGATGCTGAGGGATGTCAGCATCTGTTAGCGTCACATTGATTTCGAGCTAGGGGTAATGGCATAGATCATATTCACGGAGTCGACTGCGGAGGAAAGAACGCGCATGCCTGCGCAATGGCATGAGCAGCCGGTGCAACTGTTCAAATGGGCAGCAGGAGAAGCCAAATCCCGGGACCAGTTGTGGTGGCGCTGCTGGGCATGCAGCGTAGGCGAGGTGAGCTGCCCCTCCTTCCCCGTCAGCGATGCAGTGACCTAGTCAGTTGCTACTGCAGTGAAATTGCAACGCCATGTCGGTTTGCAACCTTGACAATCACTCCATCTATATGTATTGTATTCCTGTGAAAATGCTTGGCCGTTTGGAAAAAGATGGTAATTGATTTATTACTAGTTTTAGAATGCTTGGTCGTGACAATCAACCGAAGCCACAACCAGAAGTCTCCATCGCGTAATACTTTATGGTCGGTCACACCAATAGACGGTCAGTCAGACCCGCATCTCACCGAAGGGACATGCATCGGCTTGGTCTGACATGTACAACCAGTTACATCACTGACTTGTGCGACCGCATTTGAGCAGTGTAGTACTCCCTCTATCTCAGTTTACAAGTCTTGCACGTGTACCTAGGTCATTAATTTGACCAACTTAATAAGAGGCATACATTACGAAAAATATATCATTGCAAACTTCAAATATTCTATTTTTTTAATGATATATATTTTATGTTAAACAATTTATTTTATATAAGTTACATTGACGACCTAGATACACGTGCAATCCTTGTAAACTGAGATGGAGGGAGTACTTGAAATTTATGTTCCACTAAACTCATCGGGAGCCGTTTCAGGCCTCGAAACCAAAACCATCAATTAATCTTTACCTTGTTCCCATCACGTTCCAAAGTACTAGTGCTATAATTAAGTGCAAGCCAGCTCACACCTACTAGTACATACCAAACCTAAACGTGTTCCCACTATGCAGGTTTTAGTACTAGTGCTAGTACTTAGGTTATAAAAAGGGGAACTACCTAACCGAAAATTACTTTACCTTCCTCCTCATAAGTCCTTCTTCGTTCGTCCTTGCCATGGCCGGTGTGCAAAGCTCTAGGTCGAGAACGACTTGTAACAAGGGAGCGGCAACCAAGGCTATTGGAAAAAAGAGGGCTCGCCGCCTCGCAGAGACCTCGAAAGATCTCTCACGGGCAGGCGATGGCTCCCAGGAGCGCCCTAGCTGCGGAGGCAAACATGCCGGCATGTCCAATTAGCTCAATAAGCACCTCAATAAGCAGAAGGAGTTCATCCACGACTTGATGGAGCTGCTGAAGGAGAGCCTCGATGACATGCCCATTGAGCTCAATTTGTAGGGGGAGTTGACCGCCGGCTTGGTGATGCTGCTGAAGAAGAGCATTGCCTTGAAGAAGAAGGCGACCAGTGAAATCTTGCAACTTCAGGAGGACAAGGCAAAGCTCTGCCACGAGCTCAACCTGCTAAAGGAGGAGAATGCCGGCTGGAAGAAGCTGCATGAGAATAGTAGTTCCTCGATGAAGATGCTGCAGGCCCTAGTCATGGAACAGAAGGAGGAGTTGGTGAAGCTCCGCATCGAGCACCCGGCTTCTATCAAATTATGTAATGCGGCCGTGGAACAAATGATGAAGGCTTGCGTCGAGAAATCCCGCGTCATGGACATAGTGAAGAAGATGCGGAGGAGACGTCCAAGGAGATGGAGGTCATGGAGGCGATGAAGAAGCAGTTACGACTTCATGGCCAGCAACCCTTCATGTAGTAGAGAGCAGCGCCCCAGTCTTGTGTGTGTGTGTGTCCTCCTTCTTTTTGGGTGGTGATAATCTTCCTTCTTCTTTTGATCATGTGTTTCTTCTTTTGCATTGGGTGTTTCACCGCACGTGTCATGTTCTCTGCGAGGTATGAATAGAACAATGCTAACAATGAGATGACTAGCAAATTAGATCATTTTTATCGCCATATGGCACTGGGCTATCGTGTTTCGTGCTCCTCTGTCGTACTCCAGTGGAAAACTTGAGTATACCGCATGGTTCTTTGCTCCTCCTCAGGTCATCAGCACATTTATACGAGCAGTCAAATCACAAGGCCCCGCCTTCCAGTAGTAATGAGCCGTTAAATCACAAAGGCCCTCGCCTCTCTTGAAACCGACCAAGCTAGACTGCCCCGCCCTCTAGCCTTTTAAAAAATGTATACTTTTGTACAGTAGTAGTACCGATGGATTACACCATGGAGCAAAACTAACAAGATGAAATTAAAGAAAAAAGGTGGTACATATAGAGAGTGCTCATCGCCAAATTATGCATATACTACTATTAAAAAAGCTAATACGTGCTTAAATGGGATGCTAAATTCTATTAAAGAAATTAGCATACCTATTTAATTCTTGGGTTCTTATTATTTCTGCCACTAGTTGTGTATCACTACTCAGTTTTGCCATTGGAAGTTACAACTACTCAAAAATGACATCGGTCCGTGAGATGCCTGCTCAAAAATGCAATTAGATATCTCAAAAATGTCAGCGTTAAGTTAGATGTTTGTTCAAAATGCCATTAGACACTGTTATTTTCATGTCAAACCCGTTGACCATATTATATGACGAAAATAAGCCGATTCTCACAATGATAAGTGTGGCCCCGCTTGTCAGGAGTAACCAAGCGAATAATTTTATAGGAAAATAAGAACGTTGTTGGGATCAAGTAGGCCCCACACTTTATTTTACTGTAGTGTGATAGAGGGAGAGCTGGCATGTTGGTCCATCGGTATTTATGTCATTATAACATGGCAAAAGAGATTCGAGTCACAATAATGGTGTCCAGCACAACATACCCCTCAAATAAAACTAAGCACCCTGAAATTCTTTGACAAAACTAAGCACCCTGAAATTCATTGACAACTAAACTGTTGGCTATATGATGTTGGCCATATACATTGTACGTATATAATGTGAAGAAACGAGTGGTAGTACTATACAAACTAAAAGATGAACTGTAAGAAATACTATTATGTACTTACTGAAGAGTTAAAGTAAGGAGAAGAAACATAACATAGTTCTGTTGGGGGCTCAGCAAAACACACCCCTCAAATAAAACTAAGCACACCTGAAATTAAACTAAGCAACTAATCTGACAAACACTGCATTAGAACCACCATGAGCAACGACACTACCACCTTACTCGGACTCCTCGTCCACGTCCTCGACTTCATCCTTGTCGCTCTTCCTCTTGGCCGATACTTCTTTGCTTGAACCGCACACTTGGCTCTTGCTCTTCATCCAACCCTTGTAGATATTGAAACAATGGTAGCCGTCCATTGCAGCGTAGTGGATGTGGTCTATATCTAGTACATTCCATTTCCATGCATGATGAAACTTGGGCGGAGGTTTCTGCAGTTTACCGTACGAAGGATGAACCATGGCTCCTGCTAGGGTCAGCATTGAAGGCTGATCACAGGAGGGCACCAGCCCATTCTTCTGGAGGTCGAAGGGGTTGCCTACAACAAGGCCTATCAAACCCAGGACTGTCCTTTCGTTCGTAAAGTCTACAGTAACAAATTTGACTAGGCCGCCCTTGAGGAAGTTCTTAAATTCCTCGCACTCAACATCGGCATGGCATATGTGGTAGACCAAGCATAAGTCATGCACGCAAACCTATATCACGACAGGCTGCATCTTCTCATCCTCCTTTAGATTCTTCTCTTTGTCCATGGTTGTGGTGTACTCAACATCTAGCCTAGCGACCCACTCATCATTTGAGTTTTCAAACATGCGTCTGAAGCGAGCAAGGCATCCTTTCACCATCGCGGAAGAACGGGTGTAGATGAGGTCGAACTCATCACCGGTGATGGTTCTAACCTTGTACTCACCGCTGATCATGGAGATTTGGGACGCCATGTGTTGGGATATGACTACCAGGTATGACCCGCCCGGGAGGGGACGGGTCAACTACAAATGGCAGTTTACATAAATAAAGCCCAAGAGTATACAAGATGACGGTTTATGATTAGGCTTATGATAGGCCCAAGCCAGGAGGCGGCTCATGGCCCGTAAGTATAAACCGCCATGTATGAGTAGACTTGTAATGCAAGGCATGTAAGATACGTCGCCGAGCCAGACACGTTGTATGAGCCGTTCGGGACTCTGTAGGCCGCAGGGTGCCAACCCGTGTATATAAGGGGACGACCCAGCGGTGACTTAGGGCAAGAAACCACAGATCGAGAGCCAAGTCAAGAGGATTCTCTCCTTGGTCATCGAAACCTAGCAATACCATAACAGCTGGACTAGGCCTTTACCTTCACCGCAAGGGGCCGAACCAGTACAAACCTCTCGTGTCCTTTGTCCCGATTAATCCCTTTAAGCTTCCTAGTTACGATGGCTCCACGACTAAGTCCTTTCACTAGGACATCTACCGTGACAATTCCACGACAGTTGGCACCCATCGTTGGGCCAGCGCATGGTGGATTTGAGTTCTTGAAGGGCAGCTTCGAAGGGCTCAAGGGATACGCTGTGGGCCGGATGACCAAGAGTCATTGCGGCAAGCTCTACATCGACGATGCAGGCTCAGTTGAGTACGGGTATCGGGTCCCCTTCGGCGGGATCAACGTCTTCATCGGCTGGATCGGCGAGCCGGGTCCTGAGCCGGACATCTACACCAACATCATCGAGACGGCTCAGCGCGCGAGACCCGCCCGGGCTCAGCCGGCTAAGAAGTGGGCCTTCGTGGGATGCATCCATGGAGGGGAATTTTCTGAAAGTTCTGTGTCTGGTGGCGAGACGACCGTGCAATCTGATGGCGAGTCATCCACGGGTGAGACAGATTCGTTGTATCAACGGCAAGATGGTGGGATTGGGGGCTATTCCGATGGCAGAGTTATTCCGGACCCCTTTGAGCCACTGAGCAGAGCGGGGATCTTCATGACTGGCACACAGCCCGCTCAAAACTCTACGGCTGTGGCATCAATGACCACCGGGTCAGCAGCGGCGGGGGCAGGAGGCCCCGTGCGCCCGCCGACTCAGGTGCTGATGGATCTCATGGATAGGATGACAACCCTGTTGACTGCCGTGGTTGAACCGGCGGATCAAGCTGTGGCATGGTTGCATGAGGAAGTAGCACAAGCCAAAGAAAACTTAGCGACGGAGGACGTCGGGATGGCTACAGAGCGGGCGGCTTTGGATGCTCGAGCTCAACAGCTTCAATCAGAGGCTTTTCGGCTCACGATGGATCTGAACGCATCAAACGAGGTCATGAGGAGAAGGCACAAGAAGACTCAGTCACGTCTACCTTTGACTTATGATCCTAGGAACCTCTTCTACACACCCGGTGCAGGTCCCAGTAACCCGCCAGAGGTAAACCGAGTCGCAACACCCGGGGCTGGGGCATCGGTTCAGCCCCGGGTTATGGAACCCCCTCGTGTGAATACTGCTCCGCCTCATTATACGCCGACACCATCGGGTCATTTTTATAACCATTTGGAGAATCTAATCGCTGCATCGGCACGTTTGGCAGCTCTCTCGATGGAGGGCGACTCTCCGACGGTGATCGAAACGTGAAGGGTCAGAGAACTTCTTCCGATGGCTCTGGCATAGCAGGAGGCATAGTCTTGTAGTTGAGACAGGATTCATTCGACCCCTCGCCCAAGCCGGAGTCCAAGCTATAGCAGGCATATGGATTCAGCAGTCGTATCAAGCAATGCCCAGCGCCGTAACCAGCCGCGCAGGCATGACCCGGCGCGTGATGGAGCTCTTAACTTGGTTGACCAGGATAGGATCCGCCAAGAGGCTGAGCGGGCGGTTCAACAGGCAGCTGAGCAGGTGGCTCACCAAGCTTTTTCGGTTTATCTGACGACCTCTGTTGAAGCAGGTGTGGCCACAAGCACGGGGAGTGTCCCTTGCTTGGTGCCAGCTCTGCGTAATGAGTGCTTGCCAAAGGATTTCAAGGGGCCTCGGAAGGTGCCTAATTACACAGCCGACTTACAGCCCAGGGCATGGATTGAAAGTTATGAGATGGCCATGGAATTGCTGGAGGTCAGTGACGCAACAATGGCTAAGTACTTCACTATGATGCTGGATGGAATGGCCCGCACTTGGTTAAAGGGACTGCCACCTAATTCCATTGGTTCCTGGGCCGAGTTAAAGGCCCGGTTAATTCAGAACTTCAAAGATACATTCAAGCAGCCCATGTCGATTGTGAACTTGACTAATTGCAAGCAAGAGGAAGGTGAGTCCACGACCCATTGGGTGCGCCGAGTAAAGGAAATAATACATTCAACTGATAAGATGGATGCCGGCTTCGCGGTCTTAATGTTGGAGAAAAATTGCCGCTTTGAACCTCTGAAACAGAAGCTGGGGCGGCTCAAGCGCGATTGTAATGACATGGGCCAGCTGATGGCGGCTCTAGTCAAATACGCCGACTCTGATAGTACCAAGGATCCCACGTCTGATGAAGAAAAGATATGGAAGGGAAAGAAGAATGACAACGCTAAGGGTCTTCAGCATATCAAGGCAAATCAAGGAGGCAATAATAAGCGTAAGGCTGGCGGCAGCTTGGAGTTTGTAGGAAATGCGCAGGGCAACAATCAACAACGTAAGGGGAGGCCACCTCCTCGGTCAGGAGGGTCAGGTCCTACCCTCGAGCAGTTACTAAAGGAGCCATGTCCAAGACACGGCACCCGGGAGAAGACGGCCACCCACCTATGGAAGGACTGTACGATCATGAGGGCTTTCAAGAATTCTAGCATGTTCGATGGTAATCATGGCACGGGCAGCGGTTCAGGCGGTGGCGGTTTTCATGGCCCGGGCAGCAGTTCAGGCGCTGGCGGTTCTCATGGCCAGGGCCCTCAAGGTAATCAAGGCGGTTATAATTAGCAATCTGGCAAAGGAGGTCAGCAGCAGCAGCAGCAATCCGGGTATCAGAGTAACCCAAAGCAGCTAAGTAGTGGGCAGTATCACGTATTCACCACCAGTTTATGCAAAAGGGACTAGAAACTTCATAAGAGGGGAGGGGGCAGACAAGACGATGGCTCTCCATCCACCCACCCACCCCTCCCACCTCCGGCCTAGGTTCTCCGGCGATCTCCTCTTCTAGCCAGTGAATTTTGCTTCTGATCCACCCATCTTCTCCGGCGGCATCTGATCTACACGTCTATACCCATTTCATATGGGTCCTTCTGGTGGATCGACGTTGGATCTGGATTTTTCGGTGGGCACCATCTTTGAGGACAAGGTTTTCAAGCATTGTGGGAGATCTATTCATTCCACGGATGGCACAGGCCATTTCATTATGGTCGTGTCTTTCAGCAGACATATATTCCATCTTAACGATGATTCTGTGGCGGCTGCATTGGAATCAGCGATTGGGGGTTTGGCAATTGAATTTTTAGTGCAACTCATCCGAGACAAGGTATTCTCCTTTTTTGTCTCATGCAAGCAAGTTGGCCTATGCATTTTCCAGTTGCGATCATTTGCGTGTCCACAATTCAAATGCTATTTTCATCTTTGGGGGAATGGTGGCCCTAATTGGACTCGTGATTTTAAGATCTGGAAAAAGGAGTGTGACGCTGAGTGGATCCTTGTGAGTCCCTCTAAGAAGTGTGCCACTTTGGGGTTACTAGCTATGCATAAACCCCCGGCTAAATCTTCCTTAAGATCGCGTTCGTCAATCCGGAAGAATATTTCTTTCACCACGTTCCAGCAATATCCTGCTTGCAAGGGTTACAGGTACCCTGCCTCACAGTCTGAGCTGGACGTGCTCTCTGAGGCCGGATATGTCGTGAACCCCCGGGAGAAAGTGATCGTGCCCCCACCGCCGGTGGCCAACCTCCAGTGGGCGGTGGCGACGCCGTCCATCTCTTTCGGGACGATAAACGTCCCTGCCATGAACACCGCCATCATATCCGAAACTGCACCCACCCAGCTAATTCAAATTGAACATGTTCCAAAAGACCTGGTAACACGTGATCTGATTGCATCGGAATCAGCCCAACTTGGCTGCATGGCCCAGCATGGGTCACCAACCCAACATGGATCTCCAGCTATGGGTGGGGATGTCACGGGCCAATCTCTTACGGCTCAGCCATCGCAGGATATTTTGGAATTTTCTGTTGCCACAGTTGGATTATCTGCTCAAGCTGTTATCGACGAACAACCACCTGATCTTACAAATGGTGCTGCTCAACTTAACGATCTCATTGATGATATGGTTTTCAAGGTTTGGAAATGCCAGAATAGTTTATCTTTGCTGCACTATACCAATTCGTGCACCAGTCCTATTTGATGCCGCAGATGCTTTCGGCTGGGTCATCGAGCCAAAGGGTGCTCCGACGTGGGTTAATCCTACTCCCCCGGACCGATCAGCTGAGATTTTCTCACCCGACGCCTCGGTTTCCCACGCAGCCAGCCATGTTGGGGCTTTGTCCAGTCCCATCACGCCATCACTTCCACCATTGCCTGCCGAGCCACCGCCCGTCACACCAGTGCCACCAACCTCCTCACCATTGCCCTGCCTAGCTGCACCACCTTCCGCCGCGGCTCCTACGCCGCCATCAGTTTCTCAGCCAGCAATGGCGACCTTCGCACTTGACCCCGCACCTTTCATCCCACCGGGCTTTGAGATCATCGACGGCGGACCACGGCGGCTTCCGTGAACTTTCTACTCTCCCGCAGTGGCTGCTGACCGTCAGCATGAGGAGTACGCCATTGGCATTGTCGAGCCCGAGCCACTACCTGAAGAAGCTGCTATCTTCAGGAACATGGTCATTGATTTCGTTGTCAATAATCTTGGCCGCACTGTTCTTGATGCTCAGCCTTGGATCCATGGTGTTGGACTTTTCTGCTTTCGTAGTGTGGTTGCTAGGAAGGCACTGGTTGATCACCCTCCCTTTCAGTTGGACAATGATCGCTTTGTTAGATTTGTGCCACATGATGAAGGGATCAACTTCAGAGCTATTCAGGGTTTTCGTAGGGGTTGGGTTATGATAGTTGGAATACCCCTGGACTATAGGAGGACGCAGTATATTGCGGATGCAATCAGTACCTTTGGCCGCTTCCACCACTGGCACCAGGATGATCCGCTGCTCGTGCGTACATTGGCATATGTTTCCTTTCCAGCAACCACTCTGGTGCCGCGAGATGTTGTTTATCGGGAGTTTGCAGATTTTGGAGGTTCACGTATTTCTTGGTCTGCTCCTATCTATATTTTCTCTGCGGATTTTGCCGATATACTGCCACCTGATGAGGATCCGACGCCCTTCGACGGCAATCCCCATCCTCTCCCTGGACATCTGCAGTTTAATAACCACAATTGGGTTATGCCTGAGTTTCCTGAAATTGGCTGGGACGAACTACCTCCTCCAGTGCAGGAGAATGCTCCAAATGACCAGGATATTCCTCATGATGATCTGAACATTCAGCAGGAGATTGTGGAAGAAAACCAGGTGAACCAGTCCCAGGAATCAATCATTCTTCAGGTTTCAGATGACTCTGTTAATGCTCAGCTAGTCGAATACCTAGCGATCATTCAACAACCAGCGGTCCAGCTACAGCCTCCTCTTCATGTTGGCAGAGTTCTTACTGTCTTTGGCCCTGTCTTACCACCTGTGATGCAATGGGAAAGAGCTTTCCAGAAGTTAATGCCAACTATTTGCTCTGCTGACATCCCAAAATGTGTGTTCAGGCTTGATTTTGCTAATATGCTGCTGTCTAAGAACTCTTGGGACATTTGTTTTTAGGGGCCAGATATTAATCTCTCTTTGCAACCTGTGACAGAGCCTCTCCTGTCAAGAGGCCAGTTGCAAGGGCACTCTATTTTGACGACATCTCTGAACCTGTCACGGAGTCCTTTGAGTTCTCTGCTCTGCCTGAGATTACCACCAAGCGTGGCTGGAAGCCTAAAACGGCTAAGGTTTTGGTTGATACAGAGGTGCGCCACAGCGCAAGACTAAGTGCGTTACGTGATGGTTACCATAGATCTCCAAGCCAACCTTCCCAGCAGCCCAAACCCAAAGCTCTTTCAAGAGGCACCGGACCAGATCATCACAGCCGGAGGAGAATCAATCAGTGCCTCCGCCAACACCTGTTGCTGATCTTCAGCGTATTGGGGAACGTCTATGCATTGCACCAGACAAGATTCCAAGGAAAAGCTTGAGGCTGATCCTTCTACCTCAACCAGCAGCAAGGGTTCTCATGATTAGTCGCATCGGACGGCTTGATGGTCCATGGCATACCAATATAAATGCCATTTATCTGCTCTTATGTTTTATGTTGGGGTTTTATCCAAACTGTTTAGTATGTCAGTGTAGGTCATTACGTGATCTACTTTTGTTGCTTTATGTTATGGTTTGTAATGAATCAATCCGGGTTTAGAGACTGGAAGGTTTTATGTTGGAACGTGTGTGGCCTTAATTCTGAAGCACGTCAGCTTGCGGTCAAACAAAAGATTGATGAAAGTGGTTGTTTAGTCATTTGTTTGCAAGAAACGAAATGCATGCACATTGATCATAGGTTTATTAGAAAGTCCTGTCCTCGCCGCTTTGATAACTTCTCCTATGTGCCTTCGGTAGGGGCCTCGGCTGGTATGATTATCATTTGGAATTCTTCTTTCTTTGAAGGAAAATTAATTGAGGCAAGGCACTATGGTATAATTATGGAATTCCATTCTAAACATACTTCTGAAGTTTGGAACCTAGTGTCAGTATATGGTCCGTGCGAGGGTCAGGCCAGGGATGATTTTGTTCAATGGTTATACAACCTAAACATCAACTCCGATGATAATTGGCTGCTTTTAGGGGATTTCAATTTCATGCGATCGTTGGAAAATCGAAACCTGCCCGGGGGTAATGTTAACGATATCTTTCTGTTTAGTGAAGTGATTGGCCATCTGGGCCTAGTTGAGTTACCAATTAAAGGACGGCAATTTACCTGGTCGAATATGCAAACTGAACCTTTACTAGAGCAGATAGATTGGTTCTTTACTTCAGTTGCATGGATAGCGGACCATCCTAACACACTGGTACTACCCCTTGCACGCACGACTTCGGATCATGTTCCATGTGTGGTCTCGATTGCTGCTGCTATCCCAAAGGCTAATATCTTCCGTTTTGAGAATTACTGGATTGACTTGCCTGGCTTTTATGACTGTGTGGCTTAGGTTTGGAATAAATCCATGGACAGACCCTCGGCTGCTCTAACCATTTGCTCTAAATTCAAGGCTCTGCAGTATGCACTCAAGAAATGGCACATGAATTTGTCCACAATTAAAGCACTCATTGCTGATTGCAACAAAGTAATTATATTCTTATATGGTCTGGAAGAGATTAGACCTTTGTCAAGACCGGAGTTTAACTTCAGGCGAATTGTGAAATTGCATTTGGAGGATACTTTGCACTGGCAATTTTTTTTATTGGAAACAGCGTTGCACTATACGCAGCATAAAAGTTGGGGAGGAAAACTCTAAGTTTTTTCATGCAATGGCCACGGAGAGATATAGGAGAAACACAATTTCCTCCATTAAGAATGCTGATGGTGAAGTTGTCTCGGAACACCAACAACTTGCGAATATGTTTTGGTCTGATTTTAATCAACGAATGGGCTCTGCAAAAGGAATTCGCATGGGTTTTGACTTAGACACATTAATTCCGAGAGTTGATGGCCTTGAGGATCTATCCCAGCCTTTTACTGATTCCGAGGTTGATGCTGTCATTAAACACATGCCGCCGGACCAGGCCCCTGGTCCCGATGGGTTTTCTGGGCTATTCCTAAAGAGATGCTGGCCAATCCTAAAGGAGGATATCATGCAACTTGTGAAGGAGTTTTATGAGGGAAGATGCAGTTTGGAATGTCTTAACACTTCCTTAATTACCCTTATACCGAAAAAGTTGAGCCCTGAAGTGGTTGGAGACTTTCGGCCAATCTCTTTGACCAACACGTGCCTGAAATTCTTAACCAAGCTGCTTGCTAATCGACTCCAGAAGGTGATCCTAAGGTGCATCCACCGTAATCAATATGGTTTTCTCCGATCTCGGTCGATCCAAGATTGCCTAGCATGGTGTTTTGAGTATATACACCAATGTAAGGCCTCGAAGCGCCCCATCGTCCTCTTAAAGCTGGATTTCACTAAAGCTTTTGACACAGTTGAACATGACCTAATCCTCAGAATCATGCAATGCAAGGGCTTTGATTCCCGATGGACTGGTTAGATCAATACTATCCTATCTACTGGGTCTTCTTCTGTGCTCCTCAACGGTGTGCCAGGGAAGCACTTTGTCTGCAGAACGGGCGTGCGTCAGGGGGAAATTTTCTCACCGTTGCTATTTGTGATTGCGGTGGATTTACTGCAATCTGTTGTCAATGAGATGTGCTCCAGGAATATTCTATCTCTGCCAATCCCAACTAACTCCAATGATTATCTGATAGTACAATATGCCGACGACACTTTAATTGTTCTGCCTGCGATCGATGAGCAACTCATTGCCTTCAAGGAAATGCGGCTACTTTTGCTGAGTCCACTGATTTGCGGGTTAATTTCAGTAAATCCTCTCTCATTCCTATAAACATGTCTGATGAGGACGGAGCTAGAGTGGCCTCTCTGCTTGGATGTGATGTTGGGACGATGCCTTTCACGTACCTAGGACTGGCAATGGGAACTTCTAGGCCTACAATTTATGATCTGCTTCCTCTGGTTGACCGTGTTGAGCGCCGTTTATCTGCATCATCATGCTTACTAAACCAAGGGAGCCGACTGCAGCTTCTTCAGTCGGTGTTGTGCTCCATGCCCATATATTATTTGTGCACATAATCGCTCCCAAAAGGTATCTTGCAGTAGTTAGAACGAATCATGAGACAGTGTCTGTGGAGAGGCAACACGGATAATCCACATCAATCACTGGCTGCTTCGGATTTAGTCTGTCGCCCTAAGGATGTTGGGGGTCTGGGTGTTCTTAACTTGGCCATCCAAAATGAGGCTCTCCTTCTAAAGCATCTATTCAAGTTCTTCAATAAGGTGGATGTGCCCTGGGTGTCTTTAATTTGGGCCACTTATTACGCAGCATCACTGCCACAAAGCACACAGAGTTGTGGTTCATTTTGGTGGCGTGATATCATGCGTTTATACCCCAAGTTCTGCAAGCTTGCTGTTCCACAAGTTCTCGCTGGTGACACGGTGCTTTTTTGGCTTGATCGTTGGCAGCTGGGAAATCATGCTGCCTTCTTGCAGGATTGTTTCTCTCAGCTACACTCATTTGTTGTGGATGATGTAGTTACAGTTAAGGACTTTATGGAGCAGCCTGATATCTTGGATCATTTCCATTTGCCTCTTTCGCAAGAGGCCTTCTCGGAACTCACGCAATTACAGGCCCTCCTGCCTTTGATCAATCTGGATGGGGAGAGCAAGGATATTTGGAAATGGCCATCAAAGACTGGAGTCTTCCTGTCAAAAATATATTATGATTCTTGCTTCTCACACCTAGTGGTTGACCCAATTTTATGGTGGATTTGGAAATGTGCATGCATGTTAAAAATAAAAGTTTTCGGTTGGCTTATGTTAATGGATCTCCTGAATACCAGGGATATGATGCAACGTCGACATTGGATTATCCAGGATGGTACATGTGTGCTATGCAACCTTGCACAACATGAGGATCGGGCTCATCTCTTCTTTGCTTGCAATTTTAGCCAAAGGGTTTGGAACTATCTTGGAATTTCTTGGACAGTTCAACCGAAACAAACCACACATGAAATGGCACAAGTAGTTAGGAAGGATTTTGGCTTCCCTTTTTTCTCTGAGGTTGTATTCACTGCTACCTGGAACATTTGGATACAAAGGAATGGGAAGATCTTCAGAAATGAACAACCAACATTCCGAGCTTGGAGAAGAAATTTTATTCATGACATCTCTCTTCTTTCCCATAGGATTAAATGTAAATATAGAGATAGTCTTCTGTCTTGGATAGCTAACCTTTCTTAGCCTTTTCTTGTAAGTATCATTTCTTACTATGTACATCCTAAAACTTGTAACTTTCTTGCATTTTATTAATAAAGGACTGTGAGGCTGTTGCCTTGCAGTAAATAGTCAAAGAAAACTTCATAAGAGGGTTGTGGACGTTGTTGAACCGGCGGTTCCTCATTATTTGAGATGGTCTGAGCAGCCTATTCTGTGGAGTAGGGAGGATCACCCTCCCCGGGTTGACAATCCAGGTCACCTGGCCCTGGTAGTGGCACCTCATGTTGGTGGATATAAATTCACAAAAGTACTCATGGATGGAGGCGGTAGCATCAACATCCTCTATTATGAGACATTTCGTCGCATGGGGTTAACTGATAAGAATCTCAAGACGTCCAACACTGTTTTTCATGGAGTAGTTCCCGGTAAGTCGGCATATCCAGTGGGTAAGATTGAGTTGGAAGTGTCCTTTGGAGATGAGCATGATTCCACGGCGGAGAAGTTAACCTTCGAGGTGGTCAAAATTAAGAGCCCGTATCACGCCCTGTTTGGACGATCGGCTTATGAAAAATTTATGGCACGGCCGTGTTATGTTTATATGCAGCTCAAAATGACGGGTCATAAGGTCACTATCACAGTGCATGGGAGTCGGAAGATAACCTTGGAATGTGAGGAAGGCGACGCTGCTGATGCTGAATCTGCTTGTGCGACAGAGGAGCTAAAGTTCTATAAGGATAATGTTGACCCGACGGACATGACATCTTTGAAAAGGCCAACTACAGAGCATGAGCCGTTGCTGAAGTTTAAGTCGGCGGATGACACTAAGCTTGTTGATTTTGTCCCAGGTGATTCATCTAAGCAGTTTAGTATCAGTGCTAATCTGGATCCCAAATAGGAAAGCATGCTCATCGAGTTCATCCATGAGAACCGGGACATCTTTGCATGGAAACCTTCTGACATGCCGGGTGTACCGAGAGAACTCGCTGAGCACACCCTCAACATTGATCCAAAATTTAAGCCGGTCCGGCAGTTTCTATGGCGGTTCAATGAGGAAAGGCGCAAGGCTATTGGTGAAGAGGTGGCCCGGCTCTTGGCGGTCGGGTTCATTGTTGAAGTTTTTCATCCGGAGTGGTTGGCTAACCCGGTGCTCGTGCTTAAAAAGAACGGCACCTGGCGTATGTGTGTGGATTACACGGACTTAAACAAGGCTTGTCCAGCTGATCCTTTTGCTCTCCCTCGTATTGATCAAATCATTGATGCTACGGCAAGTTGTGAGCGGTTGAGTTTTTTGGATGCTTATTCTGGTTATCATCAGATCAAGATGGCAGTTAAGGACCAGGAGAAGACAGCTTTTATTACTCCATTTGGAGCCTTCTGATATGTGTCTATGCCTTTTGGGCTTAAGAGTGCCTAGGCGACTTATCAGCGATGTGTACAGAACTGTCTTCACAATCAGATTGGGCGCAATGTTCATGCTTATGTGGATGATATAGTGGTGAAATCCATGGAGAAGGAGACCTTGATAGATGATCTGAAGGAAACCTTTGATAACCTCCGGGTCTACAAGATGATGCTTAACCCGGCCAAGTGTGTTTTTGAAGTACCGGCGGGTAAGCTTTTGGGTTTTTTGGTTTCTAACAGAGGCATCGAGGCTAACCCGGAGAAAATCAAAGTGATTACGTCTTTGGGTAAACCAGCGTGCATCAATGACGTTTAGCGGTTGGTGGGTCGTGTTGCAGCTCTAAGCCGCTTAGGTGAGAAGGCTATACCACTGTATCAAATGATGAAGAAGACAGATGATTTTGTCTGGAGTGATGCTGCTAACTCTGCATTTGAAGATCTGAAAAGACAGCTCGCTGAGCCGCTGGTTCTTGCTGCTCCCGTTGATAAGGAGCCACTGTTGTTATATGTGGCTGCTAACACACGTGCTGTCAGTGTGGCCATTGTTGTAGAGTGCAAAACGGCTGGCAAGGAATATTCGGTTCAACGGCCGGTTTACTACGTCAGTGAGGTGCTCATTGAGTCCAAACAGAGATATCCACATTGGCAGAAACTTGTTTATGGGGTGTTCATGGCGAGTCGGAAGCTTAAGCATTACTTTCAGGGTCATCCTATCACTGTGGTTAGCTCTGCTCCTTTAGGAGATATTATTCAAAATAGAGAAGCCACGGGACGAGTCGCAAAGTGGGCCATTGAACTTAGGTCTCATGGTTTAAAGTATGTGCCACATACTGACATCAAATATCAAGCACTGGTGGACTTCATTAACAATTGGATAGAGTTGTAGATGTCTGAAGAGAAGTTAGACAACACATATTGGCCGATTCATTTTGATGGGTCCATGCAATTGGAAGGCTCGTGGCTGGAGTTGTTTTAACTTCCCCTCGAGGTGACAAATTTTGTTATGTGTTGCGGTTTATGTTTCCTTGTACTAACAACGCAGCTGAGTATGAGGCCTTACTCCATGGTCTTCGAATGGCTAAAGAAATGAGTTTAACCCGGGTAAGGTGCCTTGGCAACTCATATTTGGTGGCTCAGCAAGTATCAGGCAAGTGGGACTCCAAGGATCCTCTCATGGTGGCTTATCGCCATGAGGATGACGCTGTTGCTGGACACTTTAAGGGTTATCAAGTGGAGCACATTGACCGCAGAAAGAACAAAGCGGCTGATGCTTTAAGCCGGTTGGGATCTCAGCGTAAGCCGGTGCCACCTAACACTTTCTTAGATGTTCTACATAGCCCTTCTATCAAATTGCCTACAGAGGAAGACTGGGCTATTTAGGACCCAGAAGCACAATTGGTGGCGGCTCTTCACGTCATCCCAGATTGGGCAGTGCCATATTTGGCTTATATGACCCGAGGTGAGTTACCTAAGGATGATACTTTAGCTAGACAGATAACCTGGCGGTCTAAATTAATGACAATTTCCAACGGTGAGTTGTATCATCGCAGTGTCACCGGGGCGTTTCAACACCGTGTCTCTCCTGAGGAAGGTCAAGAAATTCTTCGTGAGATCCATGAAGGAGATTGTGGCCATCATGCCAGTTCAAAGTCTCTTGTGTCCAAAGCCTTTCGTCATGGCTTTTACTGGCTAACGGCTCACGCTGATGCGGAGGATCTGGTCAGTAGGTGTGATGGGTGTCAAAAATTCGCACGACGGGTGCATGTGCCGGCTTAGGAATTGCAGATGGTTCCAATTACGTGGCCATTTGCGGTCTGGGGGCTTGATATGGTTGGACCTTTCAAAAGATCCAAGGATAAAAAGACGCACCCTTTGGTGGCAGTGGACAAATTCACAAAGTGGGTTGAGGCAGAGCCGGTTAGTAAGTGTGATGCAGCCACGGCAGTTCAATTCATGAAGAAAGTGATCTTTCGTTTTGGCTTTCCACACAACATTATAACCGACAATGGTACTAACTTGTCCCAAGGAGCTATGGAAGAATTCTGTCAACGGGAACATATCCGGCTTGATGTTTCATCAGTAGCTCACCCCCAATCCAATGGTCAAGCTGAAAGAGCCAATCAGGAAATATTGAAAGGTCCAAAACCTCGGCTTATGGTCCCTTTACAACGGATGTCGGGTTGTTGGGTGGAAGAGTTACCCTCTGTGATATGGAGCATCAATACTACCCCTAACAAGTCTACGGGTTATACGCCTTTCTTCATGGTTTATGGAGCAGAGGCAGTCTTGCCCAGTGACATCCGTTATGACTCGCCCCGAGTGGCGGCTTACGTTGAAGCTGATAACGAACAAGCCCGTCAGGATGCGCTTGATCTATTGGATGAAGAGCGTGACTTAGTAGCAGCCCGCTCAGCGATTTGCCAACAGGACCTGCGTCGTTATCACAGTCGTCGGGTTAAGTCAAGAACCTTTCAAGAAGGTGACCTGGTGCTCCGGCTCATCCAGGATCAGTCTGATGCGCACAAGCTATCCCCACCTTGGGAAGGACCTTTTGTGGTCAGCAAGAACTTGAATAACGAGTCATACTATCTTATCGATGTTCTAGAGCACAAAGACTCACATAAGTCGGAGGAGGAGACCCGCCGGCCGTGGAATATTGCTCATATTCGGCCTTACTACACTTGATCCACCGGCTCTCATAATGTACATACTTTGACGTTGTATATATTATGATAAGTAATAAAGCAGGACCTCTGTCCTTTTCATCCTTAATGATCACATGTCTTTGTTATTTTAATTATAAAACGACTAATTGGGGGCTGATCGTATTCGAATTTAGCTTAACCCTCTTGGTCCGGCTCATGATCGTATTCGAATCTAGCTGTTAAACCTCATGATCACCAGGGGCTTCCTGTTCAAACATAGGTCGTATTCGAACCAAAGAGAACATAGCCGTCATTGCCCTCTTGATTGGCTCAAAGCCAAACTCACTAGGGGGCTACTTGATCGTATCTGAATCATAGCTTAACCCCTTTTTGGGTCTGACTTGGATCGTATTCGAATCGGGGTTGTTAAAAACCTCTCAAGGTCATTTGGGGGCTTCCTATTCAAACATAGGTCGTATTCGAACCAAAGAGAACATAGCTGTCGGTACCCTCTTGATTGGCACAACGCCACAACCACTAGGGGCTACATGATTGTATTCGAATCCTAGCTTAACCCCTTTGGTCCGGTTTACTAATCGTATTCGAATCATAAGCCTCCAAATTTTTCTTGGTATTTGACTTACATTGTTTGAAAGACAATCTTTTGTTTTTTCGGTTTTTGTTATCTAAATCTAACTGCAAGTATTGTTTCAATTTAAACCGGCTTGGTTTTTGACAATGAATTGCCAGTGTATAACAGTCATCATACATATGGAAGTATTGGCTTTTAAAGATTGAGTTATCACCCTTACTGTTCGGGTCACATAAGCCGGTAGTCCAGATTCAAGATCACAGGTATGATATTGTCGTTAAAATTCATAACAGACTTATCTGTGTTTTCTTCAATCAAAGACTTTCCTAGCCTTGATTATACAGTTAAGTTAATTTCCATAGTTATGTACTGGGTGTTTTGACCCGTCCAGCGACAAACCACCAGGACAGTTTTTCATCTTTTACATACAGGAACAGATTCAAACGCTACAGATATGATAAAGGATGTAAAGCATATATTGACATGACAGATAAAAGTGTTGTACGTAGTACAATATGCACAATGGCATAGGCAGACCATGAAGTTTTAAGCTAGCCTATTACAAGGCGTTTGGAGCCCAAAAGGGTAACACTGTTTTTTCTCCTAAGCAGATGTTAAACTAAAGCCGGTTCATTAAATCTTGGCCGGGTTATTTGGATGGTTATGACTCCTCCCTCGCCGGTTCATCTTCCTCCATCGTTTGGAAACTGGGCTTGGACCAATCAAAGCCATGAAGAGCAACGAACTCAGCTCCATCATCAATTAGACTAGACGGGTCAATTTCTGGGGCAAAGGTGTGTTGGCAAACCGGCGGGATTAGATCCTTCACTTTATACGAAGGAGTCACAATCTTTTTATTCTCGGCGTCAAAACCCAGCTGATACTTATCAACATTGGTCTCGTCGCCAAGGATGGTAGCATGAGGATGAATTCCCTTCATGAAAGCAGCAAAATCTTCTTGATCAAACAGAGTCCCGTCTTCCTTAAAGCTGGGATACCCCTTGGCTACATCCACCGGGTCTAGCTCCGGTACCCAGGCTTTGGAGCGGCTTAGAGCAGTTAGGGCTCCGGTTCTTGCACAGGACCGCTTGACTTCTTGAAATCTCGCAGGTAAGATAGACAACTTCTTCAAGACATCACTCAAGAGGTTTGGTCCTTGGTTAGCTGGGGAAATAATGGCAAGCGCCCGTTGAGCTTCAGTGTACAGTTGCTCCACCAGGGTGTAAACCGCAGATCAGATTGCTGCTCTGTGAACCTATGAGTATTCCAAAAGGTTAAGTAGGCGGCTTATATTTATGGCAAAAATAGAGTTTAAGTAAACAATACAATGACTCACCGAAGATTGCAGAGACCATGTGAGACACATGGTTCTTTAAACCGGTGAGTACTGTGGTAACTTCCTTAAGAGCCGTCTCGGCTGTCTCAGCACGCTGTATCACCAAGTTTTTTCATCGACCCAGGATTTTTTTTCTACATCAAAACTGGTCTTCAGTTTCTCTGCTTTAGATAGGCTCAACTGGAGTTTGGATTCAGTATTCTTTATCTTAGTCTCTTGAGCCGCCAACTGGATTTTCGCATCAGCCAGTTGAGAATCCAAGTCCGTTATGGCGGTCTACAGACATGCACAGGTGTGTCAAAGTTTATTCCAGTAAAGGTCATAATGATTAAAGTCCCAAGTGCTTTGCAAAGCAACACCACTCGGCACTTGGGGGATAATGTCTGCCAAAGCAATTTTTAAATGCAGAAATGACTCTTGTAAAAAAGTCCCAAGTGTTTTACAGGTAACAATGCTTGGCACTTGGGGGACAATGCATGATATTCAGAAAGTTTTTCCTCTTGAGCCGGATAACAATATTAGTTTGGACTGGTTCAAGACAGCTATGAAGTTAAGTACCGTCTCATTCATGATGAATTAAGCCAGCCCTTTGGGACTACAGGTGAAATTATGCTCATCAGATAAATCTGGTTAAACATTTTAAACCGAATTTGGGGAAAGTCTAGGTCAAAACATCAACCTATATCACAGGTCTACAGATCATTCAAGTTTATCATAATCAGGAGACTTGGGGGGCTGGCAGAGCAGATAAACTAATGAAAGCCGAAGAACATACCTCATATTTTAGTTGCAGTTGTTTAACCATCTCAATTTCAGAGTCACTGCTGTAATGCACATGACTAAGGTAGCCAGATAGCACATCACTAATACTCAGGTGAGCATAGTGAGAGATGTCAAACCGCACTTTTTGCTTTTCTAAAGCCTCTTACTTGGCGGAGTGTCTGGCTAGCACAGTTGGATTGCCCGATTCAACAAATCTACTACCAGTGATTAAAACGTCACTGTCATAAGTCGTCGGCGGGTTAGCTTAGCTTGACGGTTCAACAGTAGATGGATTGAGAACATTTTCGTCAACAGACGGCTCAGGAGGATCTATTTGAACATTCATAGTGGGGTCTTCTGGTGCTTCAGGTTGTCCCGGGGCAGGAGTCGGTAATGCCGGTTCAGCGGCTTTTGGATCTTCAGTCGGCTTAATCACCCTTGCCTTCTTTGGTTTTGCTTGACCACTAAGAGGAATTTGATGAATGAGTATAATGATACGGACATAAAGATGCAGAAGAAGGATAATTATCTTTACCCAGGGGCAGTCTTAAAAGCCGGAAGTTGAGTTTGTGAAGAATCACCAGAAGAACGAGAGACCTCCTATAAAAGTGAAATCACAATTAAAAAGAGCAAGGAAATAGATTCATTGATAAAGGCAAAAGTCAAAGGTGAAAGAAATCTCATTCTGGCGTTTCCGAGGAGTTTTCAGTAAGCCGGAGGGCAGTTCATTGTCATCACTGATCCAGGTCTAACGGCGGCTCTCATGTTTTTTTGACAGAAAGACTGTTAGGGAACCCATTACAGTATAATTAGTGCAACAAACCCAAATTGCAAGTACCATGCCTTGAACCTAGGTGGGTTGGAAGGCATCAGCCCCTTCCCACCACTAGGCTATGCCTTAGTCTGTTGTGGCGGCTCTCATGTTGCTGTTTTTTCAAAAGAAAATGAGGATCCAAATAAGCCAAAGTGTGTGAAAACCTTACTTTCCGGGTTACCAGTCGAGGTTTCTGTCTAGGCAAAGGTTCTGAGTCGGACGAAATAATTACCTCTTCTTCTACTGCCTGGCTGGCCCCCGTGTCATCCTAGCAATAGTCAGTGTCAATAAGGTTGTTAAAAAGCAGGCCAAGAGAGTCAAGGGCTACCTCCGACTCAGAGGCGTCGTCCAGCTTGAGAAGATCAGAAGCAGTTGGTTTCCTTTTGGGTTTTCTAGTTGCCTTCTTGGCGGCTATTGTGACGTCTCTAGCTTTTTTGGCAGCCTCATGATCATATTTGGCTTTCCAAAAGTCAGATTTAGCCTGTAGGAAAGTAACAGGTTGAAACTCAAGCAAAAACTTCACTACTGAAGAAAAAGGAGTCAAGGGAATTTACCTCTGGTGCCGGATTAAGTTTGCAGAAAGGATTCAATCCAACTTTACTGCAGTCTTCGTATTTACTGTTTACAAGGGTGGTTGACATTTCAACGATGGCCTCTTCAGTCGGTTGTAGAGAACTATGATGCAGAGGGTCATCTGGTCCTCCGGCATAGTTATACATCAAGTCAGATCGGCGGCTCAGAGGGATGACCCGCCATGCGATCCAACAGCGGATCAAGTCAACTCCAGTTAAGCCGTTTCCCAACAAAGCTTGAACCCTTTTGATGGTTGGGATGAGCTTCTTACGTTCAACGGCAGAAAGCTTGTCAGGGAGTGAAAACTTAGTGTCAAGACGCTCCGCGCGATAACCCGGCATTGGTTTTTCATCAGTTGGCGACGTGTCTTTGCAATAAAACCAAGTTTGGTTCCAATCCTTGGGATGGCTTGGTAAGACTACTAAGGTAAAGACAGCATCCTGTCTGCGCTGAATCGAAATTCCACCAAGTTCCAAGCTGGGGCCGTTGGTGTATTCATTCTGGTGGTTCAAATAGAAAAACTCTCTGAAGAGTTCAACAATAGGTTCTTCTTGAAGATAAACCTCGCAGAGAACTTGGAAATTGCAGATATTTGATATGGAATTGGGTCCAAGATCTTGTGGATGAAGCTTGAAAAGGTGCAGAACATCTCTGAAGAATTTTGAGCCAGGCGGTGAAAAACCTCGGTTCATATGGTCGGTAAAGACGATGACTTCACCATCTTTGGGCTGAGGTCGTTCTTCGGCCGGGTTAGGGGGGCGATAGGACATAATGCTCTTCTCTGGTAGATCCAATGGTGACAAAATCCTTTAGAGTGTCATCAATAATTGTGGAAGGGACCCAGTTGTAAACTATCGTCATCTTTGGTGGCATGGTGAGAGGACAAGCTAAAAAGGAAGTAATTTGCCATTTTAAGTTAAATGGTGGAATCACAGGTTAATGTCTGCAATACAGATGTGTAATGGCGGCTTAAATAAGGGCTAATGATATATGAAGGAAAAATGAGCCGGCATGATAAGCCGCCATGACTAAAGGTATTCAAAGGTTGCCAGCGACAAAAAATTGGCTAAGTACTGAGATAAACAAGTTTCATAAGCTGTTGCTACTATTTTGGATCAAGATTGTTCAAAAAAGGAAAATAAATCTAGACATAAAAAACCAGTACAGAGGAGTTCATCAGTTCTAAGGAGGCCTTTGTACAAGAAAAGGGGATTTACTAGCATCTGAAATGGATGCGAAACAGCTACGACATGAGTTCCATACTTCTTTTAGATCAAAAGAGGATGCGGTAGAGAAACTATGAACAATCCGTGATGAACAACGAAGAACACAGAAGAACTTGCAAACCCTAATGCGGATATAAGGTGTGGAAAAGCAAAAACTTACAGACGCAGATCTACTACGGAGGGTCGCCGCCGTTCTCTGGACAAGCCCAGGTTGATGCAGCGGCCAAGGTTGAGGACGACGGTGAGCACTACGGCGGCGGCGGAGCTCGAGCGACAGAGGGGTTCCGAGAGAAAGAAGAAGAATGAGGAAGACCAGTTGTGCCTATTTATAAGGAGATAGGCGAACAGGCAGGTGCGAAAAACGAGGAAGGCGAATGGAAGTTATCTAGCTAGATGGACACCTCGATTTTCGGAAAGACATTAATATAAAGATCCGTTAAGGTGACGACGTGGCGGGATTCCAAAAATTCCGGAGATGACGTCATGGCGGGTTATAAGGTTTTCACAGTAGTGGTAGATGGATTTTTTCTAAGTGTTGAAGATTGACATGAACAAAGTTCAGATCAACCTGGGGCCTAATGTTGGGGATATGACTACCAGGAGGGGCCGGGTCAACTAGAAATGGCGGTTTACATAAATAAAGCCCAAGAGTATACAAGATGACGGTTTACGATTAGGCTTATAATAGGCCCAAGCCAGGAGGCGGCTCATGGCCCGTAAGTATAAACCGCCATGTATGAGTAGACTTGTAATGCAAGGCATGTAAGATAGGTCACCGAGCCGGACACGTTGTATGACCCGGCCGGGACTCTGTAGGCCGCAGGGCGCCAACCCCTGTATATAAGGGGACAACCGGACGGCGGCTTAGGGCAAGAAACCACAGATCGAGAGCCAAGTCAAGCGGATTCGCTCCTTTGTCATCGAAACCTAGCAATACCATAACAACTGGACTAGGCCTTTACCTTCACCGCAAGGGGCCGAACCAGTATAAACCTCTCGTGTCCTTTGTCCCGATTAACCCCTTTAAGCTTCCTAGTTGCGATGGCTCCACAACTAAGTCCTTTCACTAGGACATCTGCTGTGACAATTCCACGACACCATGGATTTGGGAGGAGGGTTAGGATTAGTGGAACTGCCGTGATGTGAAAGGACGGGACGACTAAGAGCGAACTGTCGTAATGTTAAAGCATGTCCGGGGACAAGTAGGACCGAACTACCAGTGGTTTTTCGATTGTAAAAATGTCGAGTGGGGCGTGCAAATGGCAGGGTCATGGCTTGCCTTGTGGATAAATGGATTCATGCATATGGGGGCCCAATTAGATGACATGTCTACTCGACGCCCAATTAAATGGCTTTCGATGTCATCTCAAGCGTCGGGAAAATTACAGGTGATACGAAGCTTTCCATTCTCCCATGATACGGGCTTCCGAGAGCCCTTGGATCTGAGATTGAACGGTTGCATGGTGTGATTCTAGACCTATGGGTGAATATCCTATCCTGGAGGGTTATTCTGCAAATTTTAAGCAACTTAGCATGCGACCGTTCGATCTCAGATCCAAGGGCTGCTAGCAGCTCGTATCATGGTCGCGCCTACCACGACCATCACCTCGCTCACGTGGTCGTGCCCTTGGAGATTTAACACGATGCGTTAGGCTATCTGATGTTGGCATGTCATACATAGTCATCACTTAGTCACTCGTACAACAAGGTTAGGTATAAGGTTGGCTATAAGAGTATTTTTTTTACTTCTCGCTATCTCTTTCTTCGTAGTATTTATTGCATTTGCCAAGGGGTGGCCTCTTCCAATGAAATGGTGCTTAGATGAGGTGCTAAGGGCATTAAATGGCTTAGCAACTCAAGTCCCCAATGCATAGGTGCTTAGTTTTTTGTTGCTAAGTTTGCTTCATTTAATTAGCTATAGACTCAAAATTGTCTTTTCACCTAGGTACGCGTGCTTAGCACCGTTTCTTCCTGAGGTCACCAAACTAGTCTCTCTCTTCTTAATTAACTTGCCACATCATACTTTATGCCTATGTGGCAGGCTTAGCACCTGTACGAGCAAGTACAATAGTGGTCTATAAGCCCGCTTACATGGAATTTTTGCATATGTGGAGGAAAGAGGCAAGGAAAAAGTGGAGGAGTGGGCTCTCATGCAAGAGGCAGCCTCTACTTGGTGGAGCATTGGAGAGGCACCTGTATACCATGGAGGTGGTCAAGAATCGGGAGACTCACTATCAGATTTTGGGTTTCGGCAGACCCTTGAGGTTCGAACACTGGGGTGCGCGCGAAGATTTCGCCTCCTACCTTCCTGCACCCCTCCGCCGTGCTAGAATCTAAACTAAGGAAAGAACAACACAAGAGACACAGAGTTTATACTGGTTCAGGCCACCGTTGTGGTGTAATACCCTACTCTAGTATGTGGTGTGGATTGCCTCTTGGGCTGGTGATGATGAACAATACAAGGAAGAACAGCCTCGCGAGGGTCTGTTCTTGGCTGAGGCGATGAACTGCTGGGAGGAGTTCAGCCACCTTTCTCTCTCTTTCTCTCCCTGACCTGCCCACCTTTGTTGTGTGGGTGGCTGGTCCTATTTATAGAGGCCCTGGTCCTCTCCCTAAATATTGAGCGGGAAGGGAGCCAACAATGGCGGGCTAATTTGAAGGGGGACAGCAAGTATCAGCTATCCTAACAAAAGCGGTCTTCGCCTGCGCAAAGCTCTGGTGATGACGCCATCTTGGGCTCCACGGTGACCTCTGTCTCGTAGTCCTCCTGGTCTTGGTCTCGTTGCACCGAAATGGCAACCTTTGCCTGATGCCTCGGTACTCCGCGGCTGCGCTTGCTCCCTTTGCACCACGGGCTGGCACCCGCCTGGCGCCCTGAGTCGTCATGGCTTGCGTCACGGGCTCCTCGTGAGGTACCCCGCCTTGATCTCTCCGCCTCCTCGTGAGCCAGCATGATGAGGCCGTGCCTGAGGAAGCTTCGCGTCATCCGCCCCGCGAGACTTGGCCCCTCGCGAGGGTCTTGGATTTGTGTTGGTGAAGATGGGCCGTGCTGGGCCCCCCTTTTGAGCCACGCCGCAGGCCACACGCAGGCAAGTCTGGGGACCCCCATTCCCAGAACGCCGACAGTAGCCCCCGGGCCCAAGGCGCGCCCGGACTTGGCCGTGCAGGGAGGCGGAATGGCAGGAGCGAAGCGCCGTGGGCCCTAACAGCCTGCGGCCTTGGGCCTCGCGTGGCGGTTGACTGGACGTGGGCGCCTCAGCAACCGCGCGACTTGATAAAGGAGTGGCATCCGCCTAGGCCCTGCTTCTTGCTTTCTCCGGCTGCTGCTCAGATCCCCTTTCTTGCGCCTCTACTTCCTTCCTTCGAGATTTCCAGATCTGCTCTGACCGCGCGGCCTAGGGAGCCATGGCGCCTCGTCAGCCCCCGGCCACAGCTTGGTACTCGTCTGCCCTGGACTCGCCGAACGTGTCAGAGGCGGGCCTTTCCTGGTTGCGTCGGATGGTGACGGCGTGGGGCATCGACGGGAAGAAGGTGTTCAAGGTCGGCTCCGCCACCCCTGAAGGTCAAGGGAGCACCTTCTATCCGCTCTTCGTAAGTGCCATTGTTGTTGGCCTGGTGCCTCCCTTCTCCGGGTTCTTCTTCTCTGTCCTCCGCCATTACAAGCTACAGGCTCTGCATCTCCATCCCAACTCCGTCCTTCTCCTGGCAATCTTTGCTTATTATTGTGAAGCACATGTTGGGGGGCAGCCCTCAGTGGCCTTGCTGCGCCACTACTTCTCCTCCGGACCTCTCGCGGGACCGCTTCCGCGTGCGCGAGCTTCGTTGCGTCCGGCGGCGCCATTGCCATCTCGAACTCTGGGAAGAGGACTGACGGCTTCAGGAGCAAGTGGATCTTGGTGGATGCTGGGCGCATCCACCCTCGGCTGATCTTGCCCATGGAGCAGCCCACGAGCTCCAGCGACTGGGGTCGAGCGGAGCTCACGGATCTGAGGCCGGCCGACATGGTGGCGGCAAAGCTGACCAGCGCATTGCTGCTGAGGGAGTTCCTCGAGCACCGGCTGGCTCTGCTTCGGCAGTACTCGCTTCCAATGTGGAGGCCCCGTCCGAACCCCGCGGCCTTGGCCGCCAAAGACCGTGCTGCGGTTCTCCAATCTCTGGTCGGGGGCAATGTGGCGAGGCTGGAGGGTGCTCCTACGCCCTTGTTCCTCCGCAACGACTGGGAGCAGGTGGTGAAGTCCATGCCCGTCTTCAACGGGGATGGGCCAGTGCCCCTGGAAGCTCCCGAGGAACCGGTGGACGTGCCCTCCGGCGACTCCAGCGAAGAGGAAGAGGGAGGGGAGCGCGGAAAGGGGCCTGACTCCGAGGTGACTGACGGAGAGTCGAGGGCTCCCCTCCCCTGGCGCAGGTCCCGCATTCTCCGCCTCTCTCCGAATGATGACGACGAGGACGACGACGTAGACGACGACGAGCAGGACGGTGGGAGCTCGCCCCCGATCCCGAAGAAGGACAGGACCGGGCTGATCTCCCGCGGGTCTCCCCTGGCCCCGGGGCGAACCGCAGACGCACCTTCAGCCTCCAAGCTTCCCGAGGTTGATCCTTCCAGCCAGCTTTCAGGCTTCAAATTTGGCCGGAGGCCGCTTGAGCTCACTGGCGACGACCCGTAAGCATTCGATTCTTGTCTTTATCTCTTGCTCTGCTTCTGAGGCTTGACGTCCGCATCTTTGGATAGGTTAGCGCCCGCAGCAAAGAAGCCGAAGGGGGCTCCCGAGGTTCCATCCGTGGCGGCGCTTCTGCCCGCGAAGGAAGGTGACCGCGACGCACAGGCTTCTCCTACTCGGTCGTCCTCGCGAGGTCTGGCTGAGCCGGCTGGGGCGAGCCCAGCCCCCGCGGCCCAAGTGGCTCCCGAGGTGCTCTTGCCTGCCGCCGCCACTACAGCTGTCGGGGCACGGCAGACTCCGCCACAGGATGCTGCGGCTGCGCTGCCGCCTTCTCCTCCTACTCCACCGGCCGCTATCTCTCCGACTCCTTCTGCCGTTCTAGATCGCGCTGTTGCTGGGCTGGACCGACTGCGGCAGGATCTTCTTGGCGCCGACCCCCGCTTGGTGGCCGGGCGTTTGGAGCTGGCTTCTGGATGGGTTCGCTCCGACGCCTCGATTCGGGCGGCGCTGGTCCAGGCCTCGACGGCATACGATGAGGAGAAGCAGGCCGTCCTGGAGGCGAAGGCTGCCCATGATGCAGCCTTGGGGGAGGTAGTCGACGTCCGCGGTCGCTGCAAGGTGCTGGAGGACGAGCTGCAAGGCCTGCGGGATCGGCTCGCGGAAGAGGTCCGCCTTCGCCAAGAGCAGGAAGAAGGCGTGAAGGCTCGCGAGGCATCCATCGAGGGCCGGGAGGCCAAGCTCAGGAAGCACCGCAACCGCCTAGGCGCACTGGAGCAGGAGTTGGGGCGAGGGAGGCCGAGCTGGACGGCAAGGCCCTGGTTCTTGCCGAGGACCGCGCGGCCTTCACGGCGTTGGAGGCGAAGTCTCGCTCCTCGCTGAGGACGCTTTACGACAGCGGCCTGGAGAGCCCGCTGGCCGGCGCCGAGGATGGTCCCGCCAAGCTGCTTCCCTTCCTAGTTCACGCTCTTGAAGATGTCGCCCTTGGCCTTGGCCCCACGGCTGAGGCCGAGGCGCGTGTCATGTCTTCTGCAGCACTGACGCGGGTCCTCACCCACATCTACCTTCGCGATCCCGGTGTCGACCTCGACAGCCTGCTGGAACCAGTGAGCGGTGAGCATGCCGCTGCCGCTGCCGAGGCCGTGAAGGGTCGCACGGAGGCTCTGCTGGGGAAGTTCCGGGCCTTCAGCACCAAGCCGGAGCAAGGCGCTGCCGACCCTGCTGCTCCGTGAGGCGAACCCGCTCCGCGCTGCTCCCCCGCCGCCAAGTGACTCCGTCATGGCTCCTGTCCTGCTTTTAATTCCTGCACACGTATCATGCCTCGGGGAGGCATTTAAACTTGCGTTTGGCATTGAAATAACAGTGTGGACTGTAATATTTGCTTTTTTAATTCCTTGAAATTAGCGCCTTTCCTTCCTACTTGCTTACGTTCTACGCCGGCAGAGCCTGGCCCCGCGCGTACCTCACCCAGCAATAGTCCCGACCGGAAACCAGGACGGGACCAAGGAGTGAGGGGCTACGTGACAAGTTAGGCTCCTGAGTCGTGATGCTCAAGAGTCCCCCTTGGCGCACGAACAGCAAGTAGGGAGGTGTGATGCGGGTGGATCCATCGTTCTACGTCTGCAGGGCCCGGCCGCGCGCGTGCCTCACCCAGCGATGGTCCTGACCGGAAACCAGGACGGGGCCACCGAGTGAGGGGCTACGTGACCAGTTAGGCTCCTGAGTCGTGATGCTCAGGAGTCCCCCTTGACGCTCACACGGCCTTCGTACCTTGGCTCCGCTCGGGGAGAGACGCGCGACGAACCAGGCCCGGGGGGACCTGGCCGGGCGGCGTGCGTCTGGGTGTGACCTAGGCGCAGCCCCCGTGCCCAGCCCCCTCGCGCGGCACTCCCGAGGGGAGGCGTTACGATGAGGCTAGACACTGAGCTCTGGGCTCCCTGAGGATGATGCGGCCCGGGGGCCACCCTCAGTTGTTTATCACCAGTGCGGAGCATAGTGCTACCGTATGTGTATGGGCATAGCCGCTCCTCGGCAGTGTCGTCAGCCAGCACGGAGCATGGTGCTTCCACTGGTACGTGGGAGGGGGGCCCCCTCCGGGACGAGCCCCCGGGGCGTGTACAGCCCCGCCCTGACACGTGGCTGGCACGGTAGGGCCTGGCGACGTGTATCTGGGCACCCGTGAGCCAGCGCAGGACTCACAGGGCCCTACCTCTAGGCGGGTTGCGCCTGGCACTGGGCCTTATCTTGTGATGTGTCCCTGCAAATTTGGTTAGATGTCGGCACTCTACGTCCTCGGGTCCCAGCCCTCGAGCTGGTCTCAGCCGTCGCTGGTATGCCAGGTCGCGATGCCATGGGCAAGGCCGGAGGGTGAGGGCTGGAGAGCCAGTAAGAGCCCTGAGTCGCGATGCTCAGGTGCCCCCCCTTTAACGTGCAAGTGGTCGGCATGGAGGAGAAGAGGTGCCGTGGACCGGCGTCAAATAATCAAGCATGGTGGGTCTAACGCATGATCGGAAATAAACGCAAATGGGATACATGCCACTGGGCCTGGCCCGAGCGGCTTGGGGATCATGCAGCCTGAGGGGCGCCCCCAACAAGGTAAGCTAATCGACGCGAAATGAAAGGGATACACGCCGCAGGGACGGACCCACGCGGCCTAGGAATAATGCAGCCCTGGGGGCGCTCCCAGCTGGAAGTAAAACTCGAAAGATGTCACCTGATGATGTTGAGGACGAAGGGGTGTTGGCGTAGCAGGATCGGGGGCCTGCGGGAGCCGATCCTCATGAGCCCCCAGGGCCAGGGGCCTCGGGAGGCTCCGGAGGCGCTGGCGACTCCTCGCGGGCCATCTCCATCTCTGCCAGGGCTGCGGAACGCCTGGCCTCTCGTACTTCCGTGATGCCCCTCATGAGGCGCTGGTGCGCGTCAGCCGCGTTCGGCAAGCCGTAAGGCATGCGAACATAGCTGTGGGGTGGACCTTCGCAGTGCCCCACTCGCGAGGGCCAGAGGCGCTCCAGAGAGACGACTCGGTTGAGCCCTGGTATGTCGATGCAGATGCGTAGCCCACCATCCTTGCCTGGACGGGGGGCCACTGCTGGTAGGCGGCGGGCGCCTCTCATGACTGTTGACTCCTGTAGCTCCTGAATGGCCTTGCTGACGAACTCCTGTGGGTCTGGATCTCCTTGCCTTGCTCCTTCTTGAGGGAAACGTGCTTCAAAACACGCCTCCATGTGGTGCCCAAGCGCCTCCCTCCTGACCCTAGCTAGGTCGGCGGCCCTCCAGGGGAGAGCCCCCGAGCCCTGCCTGGGGGGCGCCGGGCACGCTTTCCTAGGCGATGGAGGGAGGTTCCCCCTGGGCAGGCGCGGGCCTTGAGGGGCCTGCCTCCTGAGGGGTCGGGCCGGATGATGTCTTCTTCTTCTTGGGGGCGGTCTCGGGAAGCCTCCTGCTTCCGCGATCAGGGTCTTCCAGTGATGCGGCCTGAAAGGCTTGTTCCAGGGAACACACCGCGTCCTTGTCTTCACAGGGCACCGTGATGACTCCGCCACTTCCTGGCATCTTGAGGACGTTGTAGCCGTGGTGAGTTACGGCCATGAACTTGGCCAGCGCTGGGTACCCAAGGATGGCATTGTACGGCAGGCGAATGTGAGCGACGTCGAAGTCGATGAGCTCGGTGCGGTAGTTGTCGCGTGCCCCGAAGGTGACAGGGAGGCAGACCTGCCCAATCGGGACCGTGGAGCCGTCAGTGATACCGGAGAAGGGCTTGGTTGGCTGAAGCTAGCTGTAGGGCACTTGGAGGTTGTTGAATGTCTCCACGGACAGGACGTTGAGCCCTGCCCCGCCATCGATGAGGGTCTTGGTGACCACCACGTTGCTGATGATTGGGGAACAAAGCATCGGGAGGACTCCGGCGGTTGCCGCACACTTGAGCTGATCTGCTAAGCTGAACATGATGGCGCACGCCGACCACCTAAGAGGGCGTGTGGCTTCGAGTCTGGGGAGTACTGCGTTCACTTCGCGGGCGAACTGCTTGAAGATGCGCTGAGAGGCTGGGGCTTGTGCTCCGCCCAAGATGCAGGCGATCGCGTGCGGCTCCTGAAAGCCCCCAGCCTCCTCGTCCTGATGGCGGTCATCGTTTCTCCTTGGCTGCGGCGGCAGCGGTGGGAGGCCTGCGTTGCCTAGCGGGCGATCCTCGCGAGGCTGATCCCTCTAGTCTCCCTCGCGAGGCTGATCTCTCCATCCTCTCTCGCGAGGCGGGTCTTGCCAGCGATCCTCGCGAGGTTGATCGCGCCACCCTTGGCGCGGCCTGCGGTCTTCCCAGCGTCCTGCGTTTCTTCCTCCTCCTCGACCGTAGCCCCAGTCACCACGGTCGAGGCGACGGCCGATCCTTCCTTCATGCACGGCTCGGAGTTCTTGGCATTCGTTGGTGTTGTGGGTGTAGAGGTCGTGGTACACGCAGTACCGGCTGCCCTTGGGGGGTTTGGGCTGGTCTCTGCCCCGCTTGGTGTCTGGTTCTGCCACGAGCACTGCAGCCCCCTTGCGCTTCACATCCTTGGCCTTGAGCTTCTTCTCTTCTGGGTCTGTGGCAGGCAGCTCAAGGAAGGAGAGACGCCCCTCCTCAGCCCTGGCGCACTTGTTTGCCAAGTTGAACAGCTCCAAGGAAGTGCACAGGTCTTCATGCATCGCCAGCTCCTCCTTCATCTTAACGTCGCGCACTCCGTCGGAGAAAGCTGAGATGATCGCCTCCTCAGTCACCTTGGGGATCTTGAGGCGTGCGTTGTTGAAGCGCTGGATGTACTTCTACAGGGTCTCCCCGGGTTGTTGCTTGATGCGGCGCATGTCGCTCACGGCGGGTGGCCGGTCGCGAGTACCTTGGAAGTTGGCGATGAAGCGGGTGCGCATCTCTTCCCAGGAGGAGATTATGCCTGGAGCCAGGTTCAGGAGCTAGGTGCGGGCCCCGTCCTTGAGCGCCATGGGAATTAGTTCGCCATGACCTTCTCGTCTCCGTTGGCAGCTTCGATGCCTAGCTCGTAGAGCTGGAGGAACTCCGCAGGGTCGGCCATGCCGTCGTAGCGAGGAGGCAGGTCTGGTTCGAACTTGCCGGGCCACGCGACGCTGTGTAGTTCGGTGGTGTAGGCGCGGCAGCCTGCTGTGGCCACGGGAGGCCTTAGGTGACGGAGAGCCTGGTCTTGCATGTCCCCACGCGCTGGAGCAGGGGGATGGTCGCGACGTGCTGGAGCAAGGAGCGCCCGGGCAGCTTCTGGCGGGCGAGGGACTTCTTGGCAGCTCTGGTCTTGCTGCGCTGGCACCTGACGGAGCGGGTTCCACCCAGGGGCCATGCGCCCTGGAGCCATGGCGTCTTCTTGAGGAGGAGGCGGCCGGGGCGCCGCCGGAGCCTCTTCGCTCACGCGGGGCGGGGTGCGGTGCAGCGGAACGGACGGCGCGGAAGAGCCCCCTGCAGCGCGAACGAGCTCGGCGACGCGGTCGAGCCATTCTTCGTAGACGTCATCGACGGGATGGTAGCGCAGGAGCTCGTTTTCCGCGATGAGCGCAGCCCGAGCCTCCATGGGTGCGCGGAGCGCGCGGGACGAAGATCAAGCTGGGGCGAGCGAGGGAGTTGCGGTGCGGCCGTCTTGCCGCACGGACGGATGCTGGGACGATGCTTGCCGCTCGTCCCCCGCCGGGCCGGTGGTGGCGTTGACAGCAGGTGACAGGGAACGGCGTGGATGCCCGCCGATAGGGGCTGTCTGGGTGACGTGGGAAGCGAGTGCGGCCTGGCGCTCGGCACGGGCCCGACGAGCGTCAGACATGGGCGTCACGATCTGAGGAGAACGGGGCGGTGGAAGACGAATTCCGGCGCACCCCTACCTGGCGCGCCAACTGTCGGACTTCGGGTTTCGTCAGACCCTTGAGGTTCGAACACTAGGGTGCGCGCGAAGATTTCGCCTCCTACCTTCCTGCACCCCTCCGCCGTGCTAGGATCTAAACTAAGGAAAGAACAACACAAGAGACACAGAGTTTATACTGGTTCGGGCCACCATTGTGGTGTAATACCCTACTCCAGTGTGTGGTGTGGATTGCCTCTTGGGCTGGTGATGATGAACAATACAAGGAAGAACAGCCTCGCGAGGGTCTGTTCTTGGCTGAGGCGATGAACTGCTGGGAGGAGTTTAGCCACCTTTCTCTCTCTTTCTCTCCCTGACCTGCCCCCCTTTGCTGTGTGGGTGGCTGGTCCTATTTATAGAGGCCCTGGTCCTCTCCCCAAATATTGAGCGGGAAGGGAGCCAACAATGGCGGGCTAATTTGAAGGGGGACAGCAAGTATCAGCTATCCTGACAAAAGCGGTCTTCGCCTGCGCAAAGCTCTGGTGATGACGCTGTCTTGGGCTCCATGGTGACCTCCGTCTCATAGTCCTCCTGGTCTTGGTCTCGTTGCACCGAAATGGCAACCTTTTCCTGATGCCTCGGTACTCCGCGGCTGCGCTTGCTCCCTTTGCACCAAAGAGGAAAGGAGGACGCTGCGCGGGCCGGCACCCGCCTGGTGCCCTGAGTCGTCATGGCTTGTGTCACGGGCTCCTCGTGAGGTACCCCGCCTTGATCTCTCCGCCTCCTCATGAGCCAGCTTGACGAGGCCGTGCCTGAGGAAGCTTCGCGTCGTCCGCCCCGTGAGGCTTGGCCCCTCGCGAGGGTCTTGGGTTTGTGTTGGTGAAGATGGGCCGTGCTGGGCCCCCCTTTTGAGCCACGCCGCAGGCCGCAGGCAGGCAAGTCTGGGGACCCTCGTTCCCAGAACGCCGACACTCACGCCGGACATAGCACCGCAGTTAAAATGATAATGTCAAGTCAAATCACGGGGCCCCACCTGTCCAGTAGTAACTCGCTGTCAAATCACACAGACCTACATTTGCAGCAGCCTACTCCCTCATCTTCTCGCGTCTTTGTCGAACCGACTAGGCGAAACTGCCCCGCCTACCGCGCAGGAAAAGCCCCACCCTCGACTTTTAAATAGTACAGTATACTAATTTTGTATACATGGATTGTGCCATGGAGCAAAGCCTCAAGAAAACGGCGGTACACATGTACGGAGTATACAGCACACCCGTTCGCGTTCGCGTCGCACCCCAGACGGTCGGTCGGTCTGGCACGCCGCTCTCCGAATGGAACGCATGTCATATTGCGTTTGCACACACATGTGGGACCGCAATTGAGAACCGACCATAGTCACACTCCCCGGCCCCACAAGTTGGGTGAGTTAATAGAAGAGAGAGACGAGCGATAGTACTAGAGAAGGGTTGTACAGACGTTGGTGCCTGGACGATCCCTGCATGACACGGAAGATCAGTTCGTCCATGCATGTGACCAGACTCCAGCAGACACGCCTGGATTGGCTATCGTCTACATATCGTGTAGGCTGTGTTGTATAGGGTTGTAGTTCTGATGAGAACTCTAAAAAAGGTTTCTTGTCATCTAGCAATATTAGGTGTCATGTGCTTCGGATCACTGCGAGGGTTAAACAACGACAACTGAGTTCCTCCAAGGCGCTGGTCATTGGGGGCACTTGCACGAAGACTATTCGGCTGCCATCTAGGTCAAGCCGGCTATGTTAATTAGGACATCTATCAATGGACCCCTTTTCTATGAGTTTTTCTTTAATTTAGGCTTTGATCCTCATCTAGTTTGTTCGTCGGGATTCATGTTATCTGCTTTGGGCAGTGAGGTTATGGTTTCTTGTCATGTGGCATTTTTTTCGTGTTATATTTTATAATCCGGTGCTTCAAATCAAAATGACGACAACTGCGCCTCCGGGGCACGTGCATGAAGACTTCTCGACAATCATTGACGAGGTCAAGCCGGCTCCGTTAGACAAAAGAAAACTAGTACTCCACTATATAGGCAGGAGCCTCGACGCTTGCTTGCTAGTGTTGTCTCTTCATACTCTATCGTCCTCTCCAGATCTAAACACGACAGCGGTGTCCACACTCTCTCTCTACTCACCGCTGGTCACAGATCCAGCCGGATCCTCTCCGCCGGGGAAGGTGAGAAGGTGCAACGTTCACACGGTCATCCTTGGTGACGGCTCTTACCCAATGTCGACGCGTCCCGATCAACGTGCCTTGCCATTCTCTCCCAAGCACCGCTGGCTAGGGAGGGCCTCCGGCCCCTTCTTCCTCGTTGTCGTAGTGTGGGAAGATCCGGCCTCCCGCCGTCTACCTAGCGACATCCTGGCAACCCTCAGGTATAACTTCCTTTGAAACTGGCCTTGCTCTACTTCCCGAGCTCCTGACGTCACTGCATTTGTATATTTTACTATTTCTCAGGCCCCCTCGTAGATAGGATCGACCGGCTGTTAGAAAGCCACCTAAATTTTTACTGTTAAGAGGTAAAACTAGTTCATGCACTCAAATCTAGTACTACTTGGTTCAAACAAGGAAGAAAGGGGGTGGGGTGGGGGAGGATTTGTTACCTGAATCTAGGACTTGGTCGAAAGAGGAAATAATGGGGGCGAAAAGTAGCAGAGACTGGCTATCCAACTGGACTCTTGGTCTAATAGGGAAATAAAGGGAAACGCGGTACAAACTCAATATAAACCCGAACTATTGGTTGAAAAGGAAAGAAAGTGGGGACTGGGGGACAAGTCAACAGAGTAAGTCCAGCACTAGATTTGCTAGCCTCACACAGTATAGGTGGCTATACCCGAACAAAAATGGGACCAACCCAGATATCATGTTCTGATGTTTGTTGCCCGGAGCCACTCTTATGTAATGCCACTCGTAAAATGTAGCAGTCGCACTATTAAAAGTAAGGACACACTAAACCAATATTCTTTTCAATGTAATGCCTCCAGTAATATGAATCAATGGTACTTTTTTTCATGTCCTGCTAAATTTCCCATTAAGATAAGTTGCTTCTTTTCGTTAGAAATGCAACTGTCCTGGTCCGCCTACTCTCCTGTGCCCAAATATGTAGCAGCTGTTAATGTAATGTTGCTGGTAAAATGAAGCAATGGCACCATTAAAGTAATGTCGTATTTAACAGTTGTCATAGATAATCATAATGCCCACACTAATATCTAGCAATGTTGTTGCTTTAGAAATTGCTACTGTCCTTGTAGGATTGCCATTCAGGTAAGGAACATGCTTCTTTTCATTTGATATATGTTTCATCACTTGTTAGTCACCCTCCTTTCCACCTTTTTTGTGCAAACATGGATATACATTTCACGCTTGATCTTAGTTGAACTGCACAAATGATATCCAAATTATAGTTGAACATTCCAGGAGCTTCACAACCAACATTGATGTTGCTCAATTTTATTGCAAGTAATGAAGAAGAAGCTACGTGGGTTTCGTTTTCTGATGGAAATGGAACCGGGGTTGGCGCCCTTTTCTTAAAAAATGAAGAAGCTACTAGCTCATGGGACATTGCTTCATTTTAGGTGAACTACACCGAAAGGTCCCATGAATTGAATCATCCATGTTGGTGACTGGTGTCATCCCTTCTACGATGGCGTTGGCTGTAGATATGGTTCCCATCACGAGGTATGTTCCTTTTTGGTCTGACTCTTTGCCAAAGATCCTGCATGTTTATTCTGCTCTTGTGCTACTATTTTGGCACTGCCAGGATAAAGCAGTAATGTTATTATTTTGCACCTTAATCTAGTGGCACTATTAATTTGAGGCAATGTTTTGGCACCGCTGGTGCCACTGGTTTTTTTATATATCAAAAGAGGGGGTTTCCTCTGATTTCATTAAAGAAACCCAACCATAGAGAACCATTATCCGACAACATCTCAGTGTAAATGGACAGTTATGCAACTACTACTAGAATGGGCTGAGTACTAGCAGGAGACAAGTTCGCCACATAAGCTAGGCAGGTAGGGGGACGCAGCACTAGCTCGACCAAGTTTGGATTACAACCCAAATTCTACCACAGAAACATCAGGGGGGAAGATAGGGACTGAAAGAGCCAGCTTTAGCATCCCAGTCTAAGCACCCCCGGCCTCCATCGTTGCGATGCACGATACACCTCGTTTGCCACCTGCTCGACCCTAGTGCCACTGATAAAATGAAGTAATAAACAGTTAAAATAGAGCGAGTGTCCTCTCTATCATTTCATTTCCAATGTAGATAAAGAAAGTGCTTCTCTTTGTTAGTATATGTTTCATCAACTAGTCCCATTGTTAATGTTTAAGCGTTTCTGCAAACTGGGGTGCTTAATTTTAGTTCATCTGCAAAAAAATAGAGATTGGAATGTCTCAAGGCCCCTCCTTGTACTACCAATGTACACTGATGTTCATCACTGAAAGAAGGTGTACCGGGGAGACTTGGGTCGATTTCCAGTATGAGCCGTACCGTATGAGGCATCGCAGGGCCCATCTCGCCCTCGCAGCATGGCATACTATGATACTATCGCAATATTTTCTTCTATTTATTAGTGTATGTTTCATCAACTAGTGCCACTATAATGTAATCATGCTTTTTCATTATCTGTGCAAACAGGGTTATTCAGCTGCATTTTGGTGGAACTGCACAAATGTATGAATGGAACCGGCATATCTGCAGAGTGCGAGGTGTGCCAAGTAAAAATTACTGACATCAACCATGCTCCATGCACGCATTGGAATCCACCACCACCAGTGGGATGTGTGGCGCTCTCTGTGGACGGATCTTTCTCGGCAGAAAATCCTCTAACCAAATACTAGTAGCTTAGCTCGTCAACCGAAGTAGCTATCAATGGCTTTAGCATGACAACTAGAACATCAAGGCATGGTAAACTGCCAAAGCTTCTGGTGTAGTGTAGCACCAGGGTTCAGCCTTCTCCTTGCCGAGTTGCATCACACGCATCGTGTTCAATTGGAAAGTATGGCAAAGGCGCTTCCAAGTCCTGGTTCAGGGTCTGAGGTTACCAAACAAAGATGAATCCTACGCAATCAGAGATTAGGCCATAAGATCCCACCCATATTGGCAGTTTTCTAGGGAGTACTCTTTTCTGAAAGAAGCACCAATCTATTTTTCTTTATTTGTACATAGTGTCACAACTTTGACCCAAAGGTCCAGAGCTATTTTAGGGTGATTGGCATAGTACTCAGAGACTGGTTGTAAGCATTATTTTCATTAGCTATCACACTGATTGTAAGCATGAGGAGATGGAAGATTAGGTTAGTGCGAAGCTTACCTTAAACCCTACCGCCGCCGTTGAAACGAGGCGAGCGTTGAGGGAACCATGGAGAACAGTAGGGAAGTGACGTCTAGCCATCCGGCCACCTCTTGTGGTGGGAGAACGAATACTCATGTGGCTCCGGCTGGCTCTGCACCCTCAGGAACGACACACCATACTCGATCGATTCGTTATCCTCTGGGTGCTCGACCTTCGACCTATACGCCCACCACCTCCGCCTGACTTTTGCCTTGAGAAAATATGTCTGCTCCATCACCCAGAGGAGATACTCAATGAACTCGAAGGACTGCGGCGTGACTGCCGCCAAGGAGTACATCGCCGTCGTCTCGCTCTTTCGCATACATTGCCACATGGCCCTCACCGTCCTCGAAATCTCCCACTCATTGTCAAACCAAGTAAGGATCTACTTGAACTTGGCTAACTTTGCCTGGTCGCCACCGGCGATCTGCCTGATTCGCTGCTGCATCCTCTCCCTAGATGTCCTTCTGAGTGGTCCAGTGCTAGCATCGGAAGATGGGAGGAGAGACGGTGGTCTTGCAATAGAG
This sequence comes from Triticum urartu, assembly GCF_003073215.2. Taxonomy (NCBI): domain Eukaryota; kingdom Viridiplantae; phylum Streptophyta; class Magnoliopsida; order Poales; family Poaceae; genus Triticum; species Triticum urartu. Next base: position 619,627,854 of record NC_053023.1, read on the forward strand.
AATAGGGAGAGGCGAGATGGTGGTTTTTGAATGGAGATGATGGAGAGGAGAGGGGGTGGTTTTGCAATGGAGAAGAGGGAGAGGCGATACAGTGGTTTTGGAATGGAGATGTTGGAGAGGAGAGGAGGTGGTTTTGTAATGGAGAAGGGGGAGAGGCGAGACGGCAAAGGCAAAGAGGGAGAGGCAAGATGGTGGTTTTGGAATGGAGATGTTGAAGAGGATAGGAGGTGGTTTTGTAATGGAGAAGAGGGAGAGGCGAGACGGTGGTTTTGGAATGGAGATGATGGAGAGGAGAGGAGGTGGTTTTGCAATGAAGAAGAGGGAGAGGAGCATGCGGCAGCGATTTAGGATTGGACGAGAGGGCCGGCGTGCTGTGACTGGATCAAAATCAAAATCAATTTACCCTTCAATTAGGAAAGCGACCCCACATTAACTAGTCTCCCTTTTATTCTGGGTCATAATTGACCATGATTTTCACAAATAAAATATATGTTGTACGTTGCAAAAATAATATAATTTGAAAGTACATTCAGATACGAACCAAACGATACAATTTTTGGTGACATGCATTCACATTTTGCTTGTTAAATATAGTATGGGGTCAAACTTTGACCCAAAATACGCAAAACAAAAAAAATACTTCCAAGACCAGCGCCGCTCCTCTCCTCTTAAACCACCGCTGCTCCTCTCCTGTTCCAATCTAAATCCAGCGCCGCTCCTCTCCTCTTCCATTTCAAAACCACCGCTCCTCCTCTCATGTTCCAATCCAAAACCAGCGTCGCTCCTCTGCCCTTCTAATCCAAAACCACCGCTGCTCCTCTCCTCTTCCATTCAAAAACCACCGCCGACGAGTGAAGGTGCTGTGGAGAAGTAGATCGATGGAGGAGTACAACCGATACGTGAGAATCGCAGATGGTGACCCTGTGAAGCTAGCTAGGATGTTGGAGATGCAGTCTTGGTTTGACAATAAGGACCAACTAGCAACGACGGTGAAATCCATGGCCAAATATCTCCAACAGATCGAAAAAAGGCGGCGATACTCCCGAAGGGAGTCACGCGGGAGTACATAGAGCAAACTGATTCACCGAATCCTATCGTGAGGGAGCGGTGGTGGGAGTATCGATCCCAGATGGAGCATCCACCAGAGATTAAAGGATCGAGCATCTATAGGGTGCCGTTTGTGAGGGTGCCATGCCAGAGCGAGCCGGTGGAGTCTACGTCGAACGAACCCAACTGCAAGAGGAGAAAAGCAGTTGGCCCGACGACGCTTCACCGCCATCCTCTCCCTCGCCATTCACATCGTCTCACGAGGCGGCTGTCTACCGCCAAGGAATAGGAGGGGACTGCCCCCAGCCCAATAGTCGGGCAGGTTGTGAATTGTCAGTATGAGCTTAGGGTTGTCAGTATTTGCAGGTTGTGAATTGTGTTTTGTGTTGTGTATTTTGAGAATGCTTTTAGATATGGATGTCTTTTGAATTTCAGATTTGTGGTATTGAGCATATGAATTATGAATTCTAGAGATCTATTTTTAGCACTTAAAGAAATGTAGTTTCATAGGAGTATAAAAGTGCAGACAATGTGATTCTCAGAGAAGAAAGTGCAAGTTTTAGTTTCATATAAGAAACTGCAAGTTCAGTTTCAGATAAGAAACTGCAACTTCCAGAGGCAGAGCATTTATATTAACACGGCCTTTTCAAACAGGGATAACATCATGTTGGAAGTTTTATTCATGGTCGAAAATGGAACTACCAGCCAGTTAACATCATGCTGATCAACATTCATGCATAGCACATCTTCATATGATGCACACTTAAAAAGATATGCAATTTTCAAAATGCCCACACAATGTCGAGTGTGTGAAAAATAGAGAAAACAAGGGACGAAGTTTTGGAAAGTGTTGGACGTGGTGTGCGTAGATGACAATGGGGACCCACATGTCAATAATAGCAGAGGCAAACAATGGAGATATTTTCCCTGCATCAGGTGGAATCAAACCTAGGCGGAAGAGCTGTCGGGTAGTGTCACTTGGCCACTAGACTAGTTCAGTACTTTTGTTACAAATAAGGCACTGCCTCAGGTGGTCTGATATCCTCCGGCACCTTTGTGCGCTCGCTGCGGCGCTGCTGTCTGCTGTTGTGAACATGCTGAACAAATGAGAGGAATCTGGAGAGGACTCTACGTGGAGAGGCGGACAGTCGGGACCACCAGGTCTATGGCCGTACGCAAGCAAGTGCCTCATTGAAAAAAATACTTCCTCCTAATGCTATACTGACGTTGGGGCCCACGGGTTTGTGAACATAGTTACATTTTTTAGGTGCTTCAGCGTGGTTACTAAAGGAGATAAATTCACAACGAAGCCGGGGAGCTGGCAGGTATCATTTATTATCACTGGGGCAGCAAGTATCAGCTGGGTTGTGGGCTACCCCGTCTAGGCTTTCTTTTTTAGCATGTGCAGCCCAAGACATGCCAGTTTATATTTTCTTGAGGGCCGTCATGTATCGACCGGCCTATGGACCTCCCATCCGAGGTTTTATTTTTCCTGAAACATCGGCAGCCCAATATATGTATTTTTTTTGAAGAAAACGCAGAGGTCTGTTCTATTTTTCTACATAAGAATAGGAACACCTGGTCCAACATATGTTTCCCTTCTAACTATATTATATATATTTAAATTATTTTGTATGTTATTATATATTATTTTTATTGTCATCATATATTTAACAGATACTTACATGTGTAAGAAAACAATATCCCGTATCTTATTAACTTATAAAAATAATTTCTTAACAATAAATCCTGCATTTTTATGGCAACGAAAATCCTGGTGATTGTGTACAAAAGCTTGGTAAGATTTAAGGACCAATGTAATAATAAATCACTTATTATTTATATATATATTTATAACAAAATGCTAAGCCCGTGTTTATTTTTTGATAACATTGTTGCGCCCAACCCAACATTATAATTAGAATCAACCCAGCAAAATCGTGTATTTCGAGAAAGTGCAAACGGCTTGTAATTTTTTAGGAAACAAATAAATGGGCCGCATGGACGCTACATTATTTGTTCACCCAGCCCAGCAAATGGACTGTAATTCTAAAAAAAGATCAAATTGACTGTAAATTCTAAAAAATGGGTTGAATACGTGCCACATTTTTGGAGGCTGAAATGTGGGCTAATATGTCGAAGCGAATGCAAGTCGTTGTCAACTTAGTCAACAAATGATTCTGACATCGTTAGCCGTTGGATTTACATCCAACGACCGACATCCATCTTCAATCTCTCGTCTTCTTCCTCCAGCACTGTCGGGACCACCTACTGCTAGCAGCTCTACTTAGCATGCTTCATTGTGAAGCGCTACCCAATCGCCGGCCAGGCCATCCCTCCACCCCTCCACACCTCTTGCTCTTCTCCACCGACTGTCGAACCACACCACACCAGAACCAGTTAACCCTCGTACACCTCTTCGTCTGCGACTCCACTCCAGCATCTTCCCATCTCCGGCTCTTTGCTATCTGGGGCCTCGCCGTCGACCACCACCTTGGATGCGCTCGGTGCGGCGTGGTCAACATGGTCAATGAACGACATCCATCGGAAGTGGAGTGTACGTGGAGAGGCTGACAGTTGGGTCCACGGCCGCACGCAAGGAAATGCCTCATTATTGTGCGCAAAATAATGATTCCTCCACCTGACAGTCGGGACCCACCGGAAGGGCCTATGTATTTTGCGAAAAAACGTTCCCCCCCCCCCCCCCGGACAAGTCGGACCCACCAGCTATATCTTCGCACGCAAGGAAGTGCCTCCTTATTACACACAAAAATGAATACCCCCTGCTAGCTGGGACCCACCATAGTGGGAGGTTGACTTGTGGGCCTACTAAGTTGACAGGGACGGAGGGCTTTGTCAACTTAGTCAATATGAATGATTCTAGCTCCAGTGATTGTACGATGTCCATCCAATGGTCGTAGTGCTTCTTCAATCTTTGGTCTTCTTGCTCCAACCGCCCAAATCAGCGCCGGTCGTGCCGCGTGCTCCTGCCTTCCGTGGTCGGCTGTGATGCCGCGGAGGCCTCACCGGCCCCTACTACTCCCACCGCTGGCCAGGCCATCCACTCACCCACACCCCCTGTTATTCTACGGCGATGGCAGCCGAACCAGTGAACCCTCGTACTCTTCTCCGCATGGGCATCCACTATCACGTCTTCCCCGGCTCCGCATTGCCCCTTCCTAGGCCTCGCCGTCGTCCACCGCCCTGGTGCTCTCGACACGGCGTGGTCAACGTGGTCAAGGGACGACTTCCATAGGAAGATTACTGTACGTGGAGAGGCTGACAGCTGGGTCCACGGCAGCAGCAAGGAAGTGCCTCCTTATTACGCGCAAAATAATTATTCCTCCACCTGACAGCAGGGACCCACCGGACGGGCCACCGTATTTAATGAAAAAAAGTTCCCCCTGACTGCTGGGACCCACTTGCTACATCTTCACACGCAAGGAAGTGCCTGACAGCCGGGACCCACCTGGTTGAAGCGTACGTAGCATTGTCATTCTGGTCGCGAACGTGTATGTACATACTGGTCGATCGGTCTGTCTGCAGGCTGCAGCGATGAACCATGGCCGTGTAAGGAAGGGCACGTGTCATACTAGAGGTGCGCACGTAGCATGTCACGCAGTCCCGTTAATATCATGTACACATATGTACAACGGCCAGGGTGCAAGAAAGTAAATACGGCCACGTACATACATACGGGCAGGGTATCAAACGCATACTCATGCATACGTACGACCAGGTCTCATGTACATGGCTGGGTCAGAACAGAGAAACTACGTCGTTGTCCTGTTCATGGGGAGGCAACAGAATGCATCATGTTCATTGGGAGGCAACGGAATACGTCATGTTCATCGGGAGTCAATTGGCTTGGACGGAACAGCTGATCGAAACGGGGCATGGCATACCGCAGAACGGAGGAAACGTCCTTGTGTTCGACCGTCCACGGTCGAAACGGGATCTTGTTCATCGAGAGGGGTCTGGCGTACCACAAAACGGAGGAAACAGACTTCTCTTGGACCTCCTACGGTTGAAACGGGCTCTTGTTGATCGGGAGGGGTGTAGCGTACCGCAAAACAGAGGAAACGGACTTATGTTGGAGCGCTACAGTCGAAACGGGGGTCATGTTCATTAGTAGGGGTGTGGCGTACTGCAAAACGGGACTCCACGGGATACTGTTCATCTCCATCGTCGACCTCCTCTAGCCTCCATGGGCTACTGTTTATCCACCATCGACCTCCTCCAGCCTCCACCTGCGACTGTTCATCCACAGGCTCCTATTCATCCAGCCTCCACTGCTCCTCCACCGGCTACTGTTCAACCAGCCCTCTCCACGGGGTCCTGTTCAACCACCCCTCCACGGGATACTGTTCATCCAGCCCTCCACCGGCTACTGTTCAACCAGCCCTCCACAGGGTCCTGTTCATCCAGCCCTCCACAGGGTCCTGTTCATCCACCCCCAACCGGCTCGATCGGGGTCCTGTTCATCCAGCGGCAACGGCCTCTACTACCATGAGGTCCTGTTCGTCCAACCCCCCACCGGGAACTGTTCATCCAACCCTCCCCCCCCAGCAACGCTCACTGTTCATCCTAAGGCAGCATCGATCGGCTTCAGTTAGCAGTAGTGTGGCGAAGGAATCGCTCGATCGGGTTCAGTTAACAGCCATCCTTCGATCGCTCGGGTTTAGTAACGTGTAGCCTGCAGTGCAATCGCTCGTGTTCAGTAGGTGAACGCCTCGCTCGGGTTCAGTCAGAGCCTAATGCCTCGCACCCACGCGTGTATGTGTGTGAGAGAAATGCGCATCGCTCGGCCCCCGACCACCCACCATAACCGGGAACTCCCCGGCATTTTCCTCGCCATCGCTTCTACCACGGTTTTTTCCGTCATGCACGGCCCAAAGAATGTCATGTAACTGCATCTCCATCCTGCCCAGGACGAAAAGCCCATTTTCTGTCATGATTTTTTGTCATAGAAGTAGGAGCCCACCATATCTATGATGATACCGGGTTTTGTCACAATTATCGTCATAGAAGTGTCATAAGCATGACAGAAAAAATTCGTTCGGCCCAAAATGTCACGGATGTGTCTTTTTTTGTAATGATTCTAATCCGGAAGGTAGAGGGAGTGTGCGATGGTGATAGTATCAACCTTGGAATTACTTCCAACACACATCGTCACCTCGTCCCTAACTAGTCTCTGTTTATTTTGCAACTCCTGTTTCGAGTTACTACTCTTAGCAACTGAACTAGTATCAAATACTGAGGGGTTGCTATAAACACTAGTAAAGTGCATATCAATAACATGTATATAAAGTATACCTTTGTTCACTTCGCCATCCTTCTTATCCACAAGGTATCTAGGGCAGTTCCCCTTCCACTAACCATTTCCTTTACAGTAGAAGCACTTAGTTTCAGGCTTGGGTCTAGCTTTGGTCTTCTTCATGGGAGTGGCAACTTTCTTGCCATTCTTTTGAAGTTTCCCTTTCTTTCCCTTGCCCTTTTCTTGAAACTAGTGGTCTTGTTAACCATCAACACTTGATGCTATTTCTTGATTTCTACCTTCGCTGATTTCAACATCGCGAAGAGCTTGGGAATCGTTTTCGTCATCCCTTGCATATTATAGTTCATCACGAAGTTCTAGTAATTTGGTGATAGTAACTAGAGAACTCTGTCAATCACTATCTTATCTGCAAGATTAACTCCCACTTGATTCAAGTGATTGTAGTACCCAGACATTTTGAGCACATGCTCACTAGCTGAGCTATTCTCCTCCATCTTGTAGGCAACGTACTTGTCAGAGGTCTCATACCTCTTAACACGGGCATGAGTCTGAAATATCATTTTCAGCTCTTGGAACATCTCATATGCTCCATGGCATTCAAAACATTTTTTAAGTCCCGGTTCTAAGCCGTAAAGCATGGTGCACTAAACTATCAAGTAGTCATCATAACGAGCTTCCAAAATGTTCATACCGTCTACATCTGCTCCTGCAACAGGTTCGTCACCTAGTGGTGCATCAAGGACATAATTCTTCTGTGCAGCAATGAGGATAATCCTCAGATCACGGACCCAGTCCGCATCATTTCTACTATCATCTTTCAACTTAGTTTTCTCTAGGAACATATCAAAAACATAGGGCAGCTACAACGCGAGCTATTGATCTACAACATAGATATGCAAATACTATCAGGACTAAGTTCATGATAAATTAAGTTCAATTAATCAATTACTTAAGAACTCCCACTTAGATAGACATCCCTCGAGTCATCTAAATGATTACGTGATCCAAATCAACTAAACCATGTATGATCATCACGTGAGAAGGAGTAGTCATCAATGGTGGACATCTCTATGTTGATCATATCTACTATATGATTCACGTTCGACCTTTCGGTCTCCAGTGTTCCGAGTCCATGTCTGTACATGCTAGGCTCGTCAAGTTTAACCCGATTATTCCGCATGTGCAAAACTGTTGAAAGTGCAACTATCCATGGGTGGTTTTGGTAATTCCTAACAACATATATCTCATTGAGCTAACATTATTCCAAGATTAAAATTTCAGGAAAATCTCAATGAATGGCATGGCATGGATGAGGAAAGTGGATCCCTCAAAATTCTAAGGACAAAAAGTTTGGCTCAAGCTTGAAGCTCAAGACTCTACATTTTATATTTTAGTGATCCAACATCACATTGAGTCTATAGGAAAAGCCAATACTATCAAGGAGGGATGAGGTGTTGCTTAATGGCTTGCTTACTCAAAATGCTTAGTGATATGCTCCAAAATCCTCAACTACCTTCCCACATCCACATATGACCTAAACCAAAAGTCAAACTCGGCCCCACCGATTCTTTCTATCCGGCGCCACCGAGTTTCAAATGTCATAGCCACTGCCACAAACCCTAGGCAAATCGGTCTCACCGATAGGGATCTCAGTGTCACCGAGATGGGATTGTAATCTCTCTATTTCCCTTTATAACATTTCGGTCTTACCGAGATGAGCGATCGGTCCCACCGAGATTGCAATGTAAACTCTCTATTTCCCTTTTGTAACACTTTGGTCTCACCGAGATGAGCGAATCGGTCCCACCGAGTTTACCTGACCAAGTCTCTGGTTAGCTTATTACCAAAATCGGTCTTACCGAGTTTGTGTAATCGGTCACACCGAGATTATGTTATGCCCTAACCCTAACCATATCGGTCCAACCGAGTTGCATCTCAGTCCCACCAAAAATCCTAACGGTCACTAGGTTTGCTGAATCGGTCCGACCGAGTTTAACCATTCGGTCCCACCGAGTTTGGCAAATTGTGTGTAACGGTTAGATTTTGTGTGGAGGCTATATATACCCCTCCACCCACTCTTCATTCATGGAGAGAGCCATCAGAACATACCTACACTTCCAATACACATTTTCTGAGAGAGAACCACCTACACTTGTGTTGAGGTCAAGATATTCCATTCCAACCATATAAATCTTGATCTCTAGCCTTCCCCAAGTTGCTTTCCACTCAAATATTCTTTCCACCAAATCCAAATCCTGTGAGAGAAAGTTGAGTGTTGGGGAGACTATCATTTGAAGCACAAGAGCAAGGCGTTCATCACCAACACACCATTTGTTACTTCTTGGAGAGTGGTGTCTCCTAGATTGGCTAGGTGTCACTTGGGAGCCTCTGACAAGATTGTGGAGTTAAACCAAGGAGTTTGTAAGGGCAAGGAGATCGCCTACTTCGTGAAGATCTACCGCTAGTGAGGCAAGTCCTTCATGGGCGACGGACGTGATGGAATAGACAAGGTTGCTTCTTCGTGGACCCTTTGTGGGTGGAGCCCTCCGTGGACTCGCGCAACCGTTACCCTCCGTGGGTTGAAGTCTCCATCAACGTGGATGTACGATAGCACCACCTATCGGAACCACGACAAAAACATCCGTGTCTCCAATTGCGTTTAGATCCTCCAAACCCTCCTCTTTACATTCTTGCAAGTTGCATGCTTTACTTTCCGCAGCTCGTATACTCTTTTGCATGATTGCTTGAATTGTGTGGAGATTGCTTGACTTGTGCTAAGATAGCTAAAATATGCCAAGAACTAAAATTGGGAAAAGGCTAGATTTTTATTTGGTCAAATAGTCTAATCACCCCCCCTATAGACATACTTTCGATCCTACAAGTGGTATCAAAGCTTTGGTCTCCATTTGCTTTGATTTCCATAGCTTTTGGCGGTCATAGTCTTGGTTTCACAACCTAGGAGAGTATGGCGTCTAGCGAGGGAAATTATCACCGTAGAGGTCCATACTTTGATGGCACTAATTTTGCTAGTTGGAAGCATAAGATGAAAATGCATATTCTTGGACATAACCCCGCCGTTTGGGCTATTGTGTGTATTGGCTTGAAAGGTGAATTCTTTGACGGGAAAGAACCAAACCGTGAAGCCACCGCGGAAGAGTTGAACATGCTGCAATACAACGCTCAAGCTTATGATATCCTCTTCAACGGATTGTGCCCCAAAGAATTCAACAAAATCAGCCGTCTTGATAATGCAAAGGAAATTTGGGATACTTTGATAGATATGCACGAAGGTACCGACTCCGTCAAGGAATCCAAATTGGATGTGCTTCAAAGTCAACTTGACAAGTTCAAAATGAAGGATGGTAAAGGTGTTGCTGAAATGTACTCTAGGCTTGCTCTTATCACAAATGAGATTGCCGGCTTAGGGAGTGAAGAGATGACCGATAGATTCATCATCAAGAAGATCCTAAGAGCCTTGGATGGAAAATATGATACCGTGTGCACATTGATCCAAATGATGACAAATTACAAAGATCTCAAGCCAACGGAAGTCATCGGAAGAATTGTTGCTCATGAGATGTCACTCAAGGATAAAGAGGAACTTCACAACAAATCAAGTGGTGCTTACAAAGCCTCATGTGAAGCCCCCACATCATCGAGTGAGAAACAAACCTTCAATGAAGAATTGAGCTTAATGGTGAAGAACTTCAACAAGTTCTACAAGAGTAGAATCAAAGAGAGAAGATCCAAGTCAAGGTCCTACAATGACAAAAGATCTTCTAGTCGAGAGCGAAACTGCTACAATTATGGAAGGCCCGGACACTATTCCAATGAGTGTACGGCCCCCTACAAGAGAATAGAAGATTCTCCCAAGAGAAGAAGTAGAAGAGAAGAATCACCATCTAGAGAAAGAAGGAGTAGAGATGATCGTTATGAACGAAGACCCTCACGGAGAAGCAAGGATTCGGAAAGAAAGGACAAGTCATCAAGGAGCTACACAAAACGAAGACATCAAGCTCATGTTGGTGAATGGGTATCCGGCTCCGACTCCAACAACCACTCCGACAGAAGCTATCACTCCGACTCCGAATATACCCAAGATGAAGGTGTTGCCGGTCTAGCACTTGTGACAACCAACTCCTACGACATATTTGACTCACCAAATGAAGGAGTTGGAACATGCTTCATGGCTAAAGGCCCAAAGGTATCACACCCCGAGTATGTTGATTTCAATAGTGATGAAGATGACTTGTTAGGTGATGATGATTTACTTGTTGACAACTCTAGTGATGAATACTATGATGAAACTTCAATTAATCATGCTAATAAAGATAAAACGAATGACAATGATAAGGAGAAGATTGAGTCTCTAACTAAAGAACTAAACACTCTTAAGTTAGCTCATGAAACTATCTTAGGAGATCATCGAGAACTTTTAAGGACTCATGAGAAATTACGCTTTGAAAAGCTCAACCTTGAGCAAGAGCATGAGTTCTTAAAAGCAATCAATGATGATCTTCGTAAGAAAAAAGTTATTCTTACATTGCCAAGCGTTTACTCTTATCCACTTACATGCCTCAAGTCAAGTCTAGTAACAAGAATAAGAAATATTCTTCCTCTAGTAGTAACAATAATCATGCTAAATACAATATTGTTGCTTCTAGTAGTTCTCTTGATTCCACTAATGATTCTCTTAGCCAAGTTACACTTGAGCAAGAAAATAGCTTATTGAAGGGAATTATAGAGAAATGTGTTTACAAGAGCCTTGCTGGAAGTAAGCAACTCGAGGAAATTGTACGCAAGCAAGGAAGGCACCGGAAGAATCAAGGTGTTGGTTTTGAACGAAAGTTCAATGCCCATGGAGTTGAGTGGGAAGAAGATCAATACCCCAAGACGAAGTTTGTTCCTCAACAAGAGAAGTATGATCCTACTTCCTTCAAAGGGACACAAGCTCAAGATGATCTTCCACCACAAGACCACAAGCAAAAAGGCAAGGACAAGCTTCAAGAGGAAATTGATGCATTTGAAGAAGCTCCTAAGGCCTTGGTCAAGTGGGTTCCCAAGACTACTTCAAGTTCCACTTCATCAAGTACAACTACAACACCGAGGATTCCCATCAAGATGGTGTGGATCCCGAAGAAGAAGAACTAGAGAGTTCTTGAGGGTGACTCCGCCAACATACTTCACTCTTATCATCTTGGCAAGAACAAGCGCAATCAACTTCCACATTTTGCACTAGTTCAAGGAGTCACAAACCCTCTTGTTGGTAAGGCAAGGGACAAGGTAACCTAAAAGCTTTCATAGACATCATCTTGTGTGTGCATCACTTTATGTCTATGGATATCCTTGTTTGTTCCTTGTGGGACTAACCCGTGTAGGTATTGAAAGTGCAACTCACTCCAATGGATAGCTTCAAATGATCTACATCAACATTGAGCATCCACATCTTCAACATCTACATGAAGTCATCATCGACAAAACCCAAGGTTAGTTCATCCCTCTTAGGGGGGATCTCACATCTAGGGGAGCTTTACTCTAAGAATTGAGCTAAAGCAACTCTAATGGTGTGAACACAACAATGCTTTTATGTAAAAGTGGTAACCCCACTTGTGCTTAAACGATGAGTATGACCTATGATCAAATGTTCTCATTTGACTCCTAAGTCAATATACTCATATATAGATGACCTAGTCATCGCAAATTGTTTGATAAATGCTATAATTGGTTGTGCATGCTTTGCCACATATTTCAATTGCCATTTTATTGTGTGAGCATGTTGATTGCATATTTTACTCATTCGAGGACATCCACTTGTTGTTTTGATTGATTGGTTTTCTTTTCTTTTGCCAAGTGGATGGACAAGAATGCCTAAGAACCCTCTCTAGCTATCTATGCTTTTCTCGTCTCAAACTCTATTCATGCTACATCAAAAAATTTGATCAAGTCAGATTCGAACCACTCTGTGTGAGGAGCACTCGGAGTCCCCGATTCGTCATAGACTTAAACTTCCAGAACTTCTTTGTGCGTTTCGGTCTGACCGATTCATCCATTTTGGTCATACCGAGATCACTAAGTCGATCTAGGTTTTCAATCTCGGTGCAACCGATTTGAAACTTTCGGTCACACCGAGTTTCAGTAACAGATTGCAGTTATGAATCTCGGTGCCACCGAGTTATTCCACTCGGTCACACCGACAGGGTCGGGCTATATATACCCACGTGTCAAATTTTGGAAAACTTTCCGAACCTCCTCGACCCGAGCTTAGCCCGCTCTGCCTCCAGGGTCTCCGGATCGTCTTCCTCGTCGCCAGCCGCCTCCTGCCGCTGGTCTCCGCCGCCGTCAACGGGAATCATCCCCGCCGTTGCCGCCGTAGCGAGTTCATCGCCGAACTAGGGTATGAACTCGATCACTCTGCTATCCCTATCTGATTCCTAGCACATTGTGTTCGCCATGTATCTTGCCACGATTGAGATCATTCTTATCCAGTCAAAACACTCTGTGGTTTAGCCATGAATTGAAAATTTAGGGTTAGGTTTCCACCGAAACCATCTTGGACCCATCGAGTTGTGGAACTCGGTACCACCGATTCGGCTCAGGCCATTGCACATGTAATTTTCGGTCTGACCGAGAATTGCAAATCGGTGTGACTGAGTTCAGGACTTTGTGAAACCCTAGCAGTCTCGGTGCCACCGAACTATGACTCGGTCTGATCGAGTTCACTAGTTTAGGTTCCAACAGCTGCTTCGGTATCACCGAGTTTACAAATCGGTTGATCACTAAAACTAAGTTTTTGACTCATTCTTTTGCAAAAACCTCTGCATTTTGTGATGCTCATCCACTCTATCTCATCTATATCTATTCACAGGGTCTGATGTCAGTGTTTGCAATATGTCTGATCAGAGTGACAGCCAGAACAGGTCAGAGGAGCAGGTTCACCTGAGTGAGGGCACTAGTCCCTCTAGCAGTTCAGATGATGGTAGCAGGAGCACCCCAAGCAACTTACCCAAAGCTGCCACCAGGGCCAAAAAGAAGAAGACCTCTGAATCTGAGGATGAAGACTATGTGGCAGTTGAGGATGAGGCCACTTCCAAGAAGAAAGTGGTTAAGAAGGAATATAGCACTGCTACTGCCACCAAGCCAGGCATGAAGCAAAAGGTTCCTGCAAAGAGAATTCCAATGTCTAAGGCCAGAGCTGTTGGAAATATGCCCTAGAGGCAATAATAAATTGGTTATTATTATATTTCCTTGTTCATGATAATCGTTTATTATCCATGCTAGAATTGTATTGATAGGAAACTCAGATACATGTGTGGATACATAGACAACACCATGTCCCTAGTAAGCCTCTAGTTGACTAGCTCGTTGATCAATAGATGGTTACGGTTTCCTGACCATGGACATTGGATGTCGTTGATAACGGGATCACATCATTAGGAGAATGATGTGATGGACAAGACCCAATCCTAAGCCTAGCACAAAGATCGTGTAGTTCGTATGCTAAAGCTTTTCTAAATGTCAAGTATCATTTCCTTAGACCATGAGATTGTGCAACTCCCGGATACCGTAGGAATATTTTGGGTGTGCCAAACATCACAACGTAACTGGGTGGCTATAAAGGTACACTACAGGTATCTCCGAAAGTGTCTGTTGGGTTGGCACGAATCGAGACTGGGATTTGTCACTCCGTGTAAACGGAGAGGTATCTCTGGGCCCACTCGGTAGGACATCATCATAATGTGCACAATGTGACCAAGGAGTTGATCACGGGATGATGTGTTACGGAACGAGTAAAGAGACTTGCCGGTAACGAGATTGAACAAGGTATCGGGATACCAACGATCGAATCTCGGGCAAGTATCGTACCACTAGACAAAGGGAATTGTATACGGGATTGATTAAGTCCTTGACATCGTGGTTCATCCGATGAGATCATCATGGAACATGTGGGAGCCAACATGGGTATCTAGATCCCGCTGTTGGTTATTGACCGGAGAGGTGTCTCGGTCATGTCTGCATGTTTCCCGAACCCGTAGGGTCTACACACTTAAGGTTCGATGATGCTAGGGTTATAGGGAATAGATATACGTGGTTACCGAATGTTGTTCGGAGTCCCGGATGAGATCCCGGACGTCACGAGGAGTTCCGGAATGGTCCCGAGGTAAAGATTTATATATGGGAAGTCCTGTTTTGGTCGCCGGAAAGGTTTCGAGGTTTATCGGTAACGTACCGGGACCACCGGGAGGGTCCCGGGGGTCCACCAAGTGGGGCCACAAGCCCCGTAGGGCTGCATGGGCCAAGTGTGGGAGGGGACCAGCCCCAGGTGGGCTGGTGCGCCCCCCCACAAGGGCCCAAGGCGCCTAAGGGGAGGAGGAGGGCAAACCCTAAGGGCAGATGGGCCTTAGGGCCCATGCCTGGTGCGCCTCCCTCTCCCCCTCCACCTGGACGCCACCCAGATGGGATCTGGGGGCTGCCGCCACCCCTAGGGAGGGAACCCTAGGTGGGGGCGCAGCCCCTCCCATCCCCCTATATATACTTGAGGTTTGGGCTGCCCAAGACACACGAGTTCCTCTCCTTCTTGGCGCAGCCCTACCCCTCTCCCTCCTCGTCTCTTGCGATGCTTGGCGAAGCCCTGCTGGAGTACCACGCTCCTCCACCACCACCACGCTGTTGTGCTGCTGCTGGATGGAGTCTTCCTCAACCTCTCCCTCTCTCCTTGCTGGATCAAGGCATGGGAGACGTCATCGGGCTGTACGTGTGTTGAACGCGGAGGTGTCGTCCGTTCGGCACTAGGATCTCCGGTGATTTGGATCACGACGAGTACAACTCTTTCAACCCCGTTCTCTTGAATGCTTCCGCTTAGTGATCTACAAGGGTATGTAGATGCACTCTCCTTCCCCTCGTTGCTGGTTTCTCCATAGATAGATCTTGGTGACACGTAGGAAAATTTTTAATTTCTGCTACGTTCCCCAACAAGAGCATCTACTCAAGTCCCTTTGGGATCTGAACCCAAAGAGGCTGATGTAGAAGGGAAGAAGAGGAAGGAGAGGATCAAAAAGACCACTGCAAGAGTGCTTGGGAGATCCTCAATCATGAGAGATTCTGAAGCGAAAGAGGAAGAAGAGGTTGCTGCACCAGCACCCAAGGCACAAAAGCTGATGGGTGATGCTATAAAGTCAGGGACTGCAACATCAAAGCTCAAAGAAGCACCCAAAGCAGCCTCCAAGCCCAATAGTGCACCTAAGAGGAATACCAGGAGTATACCAGCTGCTGAGAAGAACAAGGCCCCAGTGCCTGAAGTTGCTGCTGATGAAGATGATGAAGGACAAGTCCTGAGAAAGCTCAAACCCAAGATTCCAGACCACAATGATGCTCATCCTGTCGCTGAGAACATGAAGATCAGGAGAGACTCAGGGTTGAGGCTATGGAGAGAGTCAGATCCATATGCCACCAGGAGAAGGACTGCTGTTGATTACAGGTTCCACACAAAGGAACAGCAGGACTTCTATGAGACAATCTTGTTGGACAAGAAGCCTATAGTGTGTGATATGAGGTGGGTCGACTGGACCTACATGAAGGAGAATGAAGAACACTATCCTGGAGTGTATGACAGCTTCAGTGCGTGTGGAGTTGCAGACTTTGTTGGGCAGAAGCTCACAAACTGGAATGATGAGCTCATTATGCAATTCTACTCCATAGCACATTTCTATCCAGATGGCAGAATAGTTTGGATGTCTGAAGGAACGAGATACCAATCAACTATTGAGGAATGGGCCAATCTGATCAATGCCCCAAAGGAAAGTGAAGATGACTTGGATGTTTATGCCAATAAAAAGATGGATCACAATTCTATGTCACAGATGTACAAGGAGATCCCAGACAAAGCTCTTGAGACTTTCAAGTTTGGGTCAGTCCATTTTCTTCTGTCAGGGCTGCCAACGATCAACTGGATCCTAAGGCACACTCTTTTGCCCAAGTCAGGTGACCACAACATGATCAGAGGGCATGCAATTAATTTGCTACACATATTTGATGTGCCACGGAAATTCAAGGTCATGAGCCTCATGGTTGAGACTATCAAGAGGACAGCAGCATACCAAAAGAGAAGTTGTGGATATGCCCCACAAATTCAGGAGTTGATTAACTCAAAGATGGGCACAGGAAAATATCTGTTGGATAAGGAACACTTTGCTCTCTATCCTGACTTTGAGGACAACCAAGTGGTTATGGATGAAGATGAACCATCCTCAGTACAAGCACAAGCCAAGAAGGAGAAGGCAAAAGATGAAAAGGCTGCAAGGATGCCAACTACTGAAGAAGCATCTTAGTATCTCCTGAAGAGCAAGCAAGATCAGCTTGGCTACCTGATTGCATCCACTCTGAGGATTGAGAAGGGACTGGCCACCCTGACTCAAAACCAGGAGAGCTTGGAAAGAATCATGGAGCAAAAATTCTATGACTTGGATGTGAAGGTAACTGAGATTCAGTCTGTTGTGGAGAAACTTCAAGATGATATGCAGGAGAGGAAGGTCAAGACAACCACTGATGCATTTGCCAGAGTGCCTAGATCTTAGAGGTCTACTGCAGTGCCTGTTCCAGACACCAGAGCCACGTCATCTGCACCAGCTACAGCTTCAGTGCCACCAGCTCCAGCACATACTCTATCAGCTCCATCTACTTCGACTGAAGCCTTCGTTCTTGGAGTTTTCCGTACACCACCACCTGAAGACCAAGCTTGAGAGACGTTTTAGTGCTATGCATTTTCTATGAACTTTTTGGTAACTTGTTGCCAAAGGGGGAGAAACATGTATAGATCATAGTCTTCGAGAGAGAGAGCGTTGCTTTTTATTCTCTCTTGCTTTGATGGTTGAACTTTGTTTGTCTTTTGATTGCTTGAGATATTATGCTATTATCTCTGAGACATTGATGATCATGTGGTTGATCATAAGCTACACTTATGCTTGTTAGATGATATTATCTTACTTATCCTTATATGATCATTCACTTTGCTTGGTGATGAGTGCATGTATTCAATCTTTATTATTTTGAGCGCTCCACCAAGATGTATGTGACATGGAAGAGTAACCCATGATCCTAACTCAGTGTGCATTTGCAGTCCAAAGCAAATATTAAGATATGCACAAATTTAGGGATAGCTCTTGCTTTTCACATACTTCTCAAAGCGACAATATCTTTCACTCTTATTATCATTTGTCGAAGCTTTGCTCTATATGTTGTCATCAATTACCAAAAAGGGGGAGATTGAAAGTGCAACTATCCCTGGGTGGTTTTGGTAATTCCTAACAACATATAGCTCATTGAGCTAACATTATTCCAAGATTAATATTTCAGGAAAAGCTCAATGAATGGCATGGCATGGATGAGGAAAGTGGATCCCTCAAAATTCTAAGGACAAAAAGTTTGGCTCAAGCTTGAAGCTCAAGACTCTACATTTTATATTTTAGTGATCCAAGATCACATTGAGTCTATAGGAAAAGCCAATACTATCAAGGAGGGATGAGGTGTTGCTTAATGGCTTGCTTGCTCAAAATGCTTAGTGATATGCTCCAAAATCCTCAACTACCTTCCCACATTCACATATGACCTAAACCAAAAGTCAAACTCGGCCCCACCGATTCTTTCTATCCGGCGCCACCGAGTTTCAAATGTCATAGCCACTGCCACAAACCCTAGGCAAATCGGTCTCACCGATAGGGATCTCGGTGTCACCAAGATGGGATTGTAATCTCTCTGTTTCCCTTTGTAACGTTTCGGTCTTACCGAGATGAGTGATCGGTCCCACCGAGATTGCAATGTAAACTATCTGTTTCCCTTTTGGAACACTTCGGTCTCACCGAGATGAGCGAATCGGTCCCACCGAGTTTACCTGACCAACTCTCTGGTTAGCTTATTACCAAAATCAGTCCTACCGAGTTTGTGTAATTGGTCACACCGAGATTATGTTATGCCCTAACCCTAGCCATATCGGTCCTACCGAGTTGCATCTCAGTCCCACTGAAAATCCTAACGGTCACTAGGTTTGCTGAATCGGTCCGACCGAGTTTAACCATTCGGTCCCACCGAGTTTGGCAAATTGTGTGTAATGGTTGGATTTTGTGTGGAGGCTATATATACCCCTCCACCCACTCTTCATTCATGGAGAGAGCCATCAGAACATACCTACACTTCCAATACACATTTTCTGAGAGAGAACCACCTACACTTGTGTTGAGGTCAAGATATTCCATTCCAACCATATGAATCTTGATCTCTAGCCTTCCACAAGTTGCTTTCCACTCAAATCTTCTTTCCACCAAATCCAAATCCTGTGAGAGAGAGTTGAGTGTTGGGGAGACTATCATTTGAAGCACAAGAGCAAGGAGTTCATCATCAACACACCATTTGTTACTTCTTGGAGAGTGGTGTCTCCTAGATTGCCTAGGTGTCACTTGGGAGCCTCCGACAAGATTGTGGAGTTGAACCAAGGAGTTTGTAAGGGCAAGGAGGTCGCCTACTTCGTGAAGATCTACCGCTAGTGAGGCAAGTCCTTCGTGGGCGACGACCGTGATGGAATAGACAAGGTTGCTTCTTCGTTGACCCTTCGTGGGTGGAGCCCTCCATGGACTCGCGCAACTATTACCCTCCGTGGGTTGAAGTCTCCATCAACGTGGATGTACGATAGCACCACCTATCGGAACGACGACAAAAACATCCATGTCTCCAATTCCGTTTGAATCCTCCAAAACCTCCTCTTTACATTCTTGCAAGTTGCATGCTTTACTTTCCGCTGCTCGTATACTCTTTTGCATGCTTGCTTGAATTGTGTGGAGATTGCTTGACTTGTGCTAAGATAGCTAAAATCTGCCAAGAACTAAAATTGGGAAAAGGCTAGATTTTTCTTTGGTCAAGTAGTCTAATCACCCCCCCCCCTCTAGACATACTTTCGATCCTACAATTGTCTTGCACCCGTTGTATGTGAACGTGGTGTCTCACCCGATCATCACGTGGTGTCTCAGCACGACGAACTGTCGCAATGGTGCATACTCAGGGAGAACACTTATACCTTGAAATTTTAGTGAGGGGTCATCTTATAATGCTACCGTCGTACTAAGCAAAATAAGATACATAAAAGATAAACATCACATGCAATCAAAATATGTGACAAGATATGGACGTCATCATCTTGTGCCTTTGATCTCCATCTCCAAAACACTGTCATGATCTCCATCATCACCGGCTTGACACCTTGATCTCCATCATAGCATCATGGTTGTCTCGCCAACTATTGCTTCTACAAATATCGCTAACGCATAGTGATAAAGTAAAGCAATTACATGGCGTTTGCATTTCATACAATAAAGAGACAACCATAAGGCTCCTGCCAGTTGCCGATAACTTTTACAAAACATGATCATCTCATACAATAACGTATATCACATCATGTCTTGACCATATCACATCATAACATGCCCTACAAAAACATGTTAGACGTCCTCTACTTTGTTGTTGCAAGTTTTACGTGGCTGTTATGGGCTTCTAGCAAGAACTGTTCTTACCTACGCATCAAAACCACAATGGTGATTTATCGGGTTTGTTGTTGGAACCTTCAACAAGGACCGACCGCAATCAAATTCGATTCAACCAAAGTTGGAGAAACAGACACCCGCCAGCCACCTTTATGCAAAACTAGTTGCATGTCTGTCGGTGGAACCGGTCTCATGAACGTGGTCACGTAAGGTTGGTCCGGACCGCTTCATCCAACAATACTGCCGAATCAAAATAAGACATTGGTGGTAAGTAGTATGACGATCACCGCCCACAACTCTTTGTGTTCTACTCGTGCATATCATCTACACATAGACCTGGCTCGGATGCCACTGTTGGGAAACGTAGCATGAAATTTCAAAAAAAATCCTACGCTCATGCAAGATCTATCTAGGAGATGCATAGCAATGAGAGGGGGAGAGTGTGTCCACATAACCTCGTAGACCGAAAGCGGAAGCGTTTGATAGCGCGGTTGATGTAGTCGAACTTCTTCTCGTTCCGACCGATCAAGCACCGAACGTACGACACCTCCGAGTTCTGCACACGTTCAGCTCGATGACGTCCCTCGAACTCTTGATCCAGCAAAGTGTCGAGGGAGAGTTCTATCAGCACGACCGCATGGTGATGGTGAAGTAATCTGCGCAGGGCTTCGCCTAAGCACTATGTGAATATGACCGGAGGCGTAAACTGTGGAGGGAGGCGCTGCACACGGCTAACAGATGTTGATGTGTGTTCTAGCGGTGCCCCCCCCCCATATATATAGGTTGGAGGGGAGGGGAGGCAGCCAAGGGGGCGCCCCATGTAGGAGGAATCCTACTTGGGCGCCTCCCAATTCGGTCACCCCCTTACCATATCTTCCGGAGGGGGAAGGAAGGAGGAGAGAGGAGGGAAGGAAGGGGGAGGCCGAATCCCTACCCTTCCTTTCCCTCTTCTCCTCTTTCCTTCCCCTCCTAATTCGGCCTACATGGGGCGCACCAGCCGGGGCTGGTCTGTCCCCTTCTTGGCCCATTAGGCCCATGTAGTTGCCGGGGGATGCCCGGAACCCCTTTCGGTGACCTGATATGTACCCGGTACCCCGAGAACACTTTTGTGTCCGAATATCATCGTCCTATATATGAATCTTTACCTCTCGACCATTTTGAGACTCCTTGTTATGTCTGTGGTCTCATCCGGGACCCCGAACAACATTCGGTCACCAAATCACATAACTCATATAATACAAAAGCAGCGTCGAACGTTAAGCGTGCAGACCCTACGGATTCAAGAACTATGTAGACATGACCGAGACACCGCTCCGGTCAATAACCAACAACAGAACCTGGATGCTCATATTGGTTCCCACATATTCTACGAAGATCTTTATCGGTCGTACCGCAATGACAACATACGTTATTCCCTTTATCATCGGTATGTTACTTGCCCGAGATTCGATCGTCGGTATCTTCATGCCTAGTTCAATCTCATTACCAGCAAGTATCTTTACTCGTTCCATAATACATCATCCCGCAACTAACTCATTAGTCACATTGCTTGCAAGGCTTAATATAATGTGCATTACCGAGAGGGCCCAGAGATACCTCTCCGATACTCGGGGTGACAAATCCTAATCTCGATCTATGCCAACCCAACAAACACCTTCGGAGATACCTGTAGAGCATCTTTATAATCACCCAGTTACGTTGTGATGTTTGATAGCACACAAGGTATTCCTCCAGTATCCGGGAGTTGCATAATCTCATAGTCGAAGGAGTATGTATTTGACATTAAGAAAGCAATAGCAATAAAACTAAAAGATCAACATGCTAACCTAACGGATGGGTCTTGTCCATCACATCATTCTCCTAATGATGTGATCCCATTCATCAAATGACAACACATGTCTATGGTTAGGAAACTTAATCATCTTTGATTAACGAGCTAGTCTACTAGAGGCTTATTAGGGACACAGTGTTTTGTCTATGTATCCACACATGTATCAAGTTTCCGGTTAATACAATTCTAGCATGAATAATAAACATTTATCATGATATAAGGAAATATAAAATAACAACTTTATTATTGCCTCTAGGGCATATTTCCTTCACCGGTTCTCCATTAAAAGTAGGCCTTAATGTCCCTTAGTTTCCAATAGGACCCCACTGCCATGGGAGGGTAGGACAAAAGATGGCATGCAAGTTCTTTTCCATAAGCAAGCATGACTATATACGGCATACATGCCTACATTATATTGATGAATTGGAGCTAGTTCTGTGTCCCCCTAGGTTATGACTGCTACATGATGAATGCCATCCGACATAATTATCCATCATTGATCCATTGCCAACGAGCTTTTCACATATTGATCTTTGCTATGTTACATTGTCGTTGCCATTGTTACAATTGCTGCGAAACTGCTACTGTTACTTTTGCCACTGTTACTCTTACTTCCATACTACTTTGCTACTAAATACTTTGCTGCAGATATTAAGTCTTTCAGGTGTGGTTGAATTGACAAGTCAGCTGCTAATACTTGAGAATATCTTTGGCTCCCCTTGTGTCGAATCAATAAATTTGGGTTGAATACTCTACCCTCGAAAACTGTTCCGATCCCCTATACTTGTGGGTTATCAAGGGGTTGTCATGGCAGCAAGCCAAGGAATCAACCGTGTCATTGCAATACTAGCTCGGATCATGCAACCTAATAGGAGTTTCATCGGCTCGGTTGGGTCAACCTCGGCACATTGGGAACCACTATATAAGGAAGGGTGTTGGGAAGTGATCAACATCCAGTGGATCTGATCGGCACGATAACCTTTCTTCCTCCTCAAGAATAGACATCACCTACTATTGTACTTGTGAGTGTGTGATCTCGATTTGTACCCTAACATCTTGGTATCACAAACCACCCTTCCTCCTTCGCCACCAATGCCCTAGAAACTCAGAAGCACATCCACGGCCTGCAAGTTCTCCTCACCACCATGAATCCGGCTATGAAGGACTACCTCGACAAACTCCATCAGGTCTCGAAGAACAACACCGTTGGTGTCCACAAGGAGATTTAGTCCGATTCAATTCAGATCGACGATCTGCTCAGCTGGAAACATGATCCGAAGGCCTGCTTCGTAAGTTCGAGTTGTCGGGACCCAAGGTAAACGCTTGTAACTCTAGTTGTAGCAAATCATATAGGAGCATGATACTCACGTTGGAACAACAATTGCCACCTTACATGCAATGGTCCGTACAAACATATGGGCTCGGTCCTATACGCAATCAGCTCCTAGCAATCACATAACCGAGATCCCGACTCAACATTTATAGTCGTATAACTCGGGCAGGCTTGATCGTACAAGGGTTGATGCAATGACACTTCAGTACATGTGTTGCTTGAACACTGTTACCTGAGCCGTAGTGAACTACATGGGTTCATGGAAGCACAACATGACATTCCTCTATATGAAAGACCGCCTACAGGGCCCTAGGCCAGCTTCCATTCAGGTGAGGCACCCCTAACTGTAACACCATCAATGATCGCATCGAACTTCCAAAGCAAAATTTAGCGATGTTAGACGAATTTATCTAAATGCATCAACAGATTCGCCATCGAGCAACTCATGAGCAACTTCAAAATGATCTAGCTGAGCATTTGTGGGCTATTCGAGGGGGAAACTAAAAAAAAGTCTGGATCAGTTGAATTCAAATTTGAATATTTTATTACAAAACTTCATGTTTGGATTGTAATATTTGTATTTGAATTATTGTTGCATTAGAGTATTTGCACAACGTGATTGTGGACAAAAGTTGATACTTATGTTTACTTCTTTTAAGTGTTCTCATATGGGATAAGAAAAGAGGGCAAACATTTGACAGGTTTCTAAAACTCATTCGACTGATATTTAACCAGGTCCAGTTCGACCGTTGATTTTCTTTATTGACATTCGTGCTGGACGGAGCACCGTCCAATGGACGTCGCATTGTTTTGTCACAACATTTGCAATATATATTCCTAAGGGTTGAAGCATCCTTCATTGCTGGTTGTGGCATGTCGTCTCACCGGTCACAACATCTGCCACCGTCGTACATATTTCGTAGAAATGTCGTCCCACCGGTCACAACATCCATCGTTGTCGGTTGTAGCATTTAGTCACTACGGGGCGGGGAGAATATCATACGGAAACCAATATTCAGCGGAAACCGGTGAAAACCATGAGAAGTAGATGTTTTGAAGTTTCAAAAAATCTGGAAAAAAAATACAGGATGTTAAGAGGATGATGTTTTATTGCCACACAAAATTTCAAGTTGAAACGCGTTAGGAGATGTGAGCTATGAAAAAGACAAAATCAGCATTGAACAGTGCCAAACAGTAAGAGAAACTCCAATGGGGCGACCCATTTTCTCCACCTGCGTCCGTTTGGGTCGGTGCGGACAAAAGTGGAGGCCCAATGCGCCGACCCAAACCCAAATCTTGTCTGCCTGGCGTCCGCGCCGACCCATTTCCGGCCCAAAATTTCGCGTAAAATGCTTTGGCGCGAACGCGAAGCGGATGCGTCGCACGTCTCCTCGGCGTCAATCACGGCCCCACCTGTAGGCCACTCAACTACCACCCATCGTCTTATTTATGACGACTGAGGGAGTCCTACAAGTGCGGCAGTCAATGCCGATTCAGAGGCTCTAAACCCGGTCAGCGGAAAAATTCATTCAAAAGAAGCACCCCGGGCCCGCCTAGTTTGGACTGTATACTCGATCGCTCGTGTCAAATACACGGCACCCCCGACAAGCCAACCAACCACACCAATAGGGAATGTTGGGTGTTCAAGCAGGCCGGCAAGTTAAATGCCGAAAACAAATATAAGGGGTCACATAGCGACGAGGAGGAGGAGCCCCGGCCGCCGAATACCGGAGGACAGAAGAGGTTCCCCCCACAAGTGCGGACGGTGAACATGATATACGCAACCCACATCCCCAAGAGGGAGCGGAAGCGTGCGTTAAGGGACGTATATGCGTTGGAGCCAGTCGCCCCAAAGTTCAACCCATGGTCCTCCTGTCCGATCACCTTCGATCGCAGGGACCATCTGTAACGCCCCAGATATACTTTCCATATTTGTATCCAACTCTTGCCGTCTCCGGCGCTAAGTTATATTTATTTCTCGGGTTCGGGTCTTTGTCTCTGTGTGTTGTTTTTCTTTTTTGTGCATCTCTTATCATGTCATCTCGTGCATTGCATTTGCATACATGTTCATCTCATGCATTCGAGCATTTTCCCCGTTGTCCGTTTTGCATTCCGGCGCTTCGTTCTCCTCCGGTGGCCATTTCTATCTTTCTTTTGTGTGTGGGGTTCAAACATTTCCGGACTGGACCGAGACTTGCCATGCGGCCTTGGTTTACTACCGGTAGACCGCCTATCAAGTTTCGGGTCATTTGGACTTCGTTTGATACTCCAACGGTTAACCGAGGGACCGAAAAGGCCTCGTGTGTGTTGCAGCCCAACACCCCCCAAATTTGTCCCAAAACCCACCAAACTCTGCTCCATGTCCTAGAGCGTTCGATCACGATCGCATGGGCGAAAACCGCACCTCATTTGGACTCTCCTAGCTCCACTTATGCCTATTTAAACACCCCTCCATTCGGATCTCAGATTTCTCCCCGTCCTCCTCCGAAAAAAAAACAGATCTCCTTCCTCCACCGCCGACGGACGTGTCCGGCCCGCGCCGGACAGCGTCCGCTCCACCCCGCCGCCACTCAGCCGCCGCCACGTGGCCCGGGGGACCGCTTCGCCGCCGCCGCCCGCCAGGCCCGCGGGAAGCCCCGCGGCCCAGCCGCCTCGCCCCGCCGCCTGGTGCCTCCCGCCGCCAGCGCTGCCTCCCTCCTCGCCTCCGGCGCCCGGCGCCGCCGTGGGCCGCCGCCCCGCCACCGCTCGCCGCCCCTCCGCCGGCCTCCTCGCCGCCCGCGGCCGCCACCACCGACGCCCGGCCCGCGCCGCGCCCCTCCGCCGCCTCCTCGCCGCCTCCTCGTCGCCGGCAGCCGCCACGGCCACGGCCCCCTCGCCGCCGAGCTACAGGAGCTCCGGCGTGAACAGTACTCCGGCGCCGCCTCGGGATCCGTGCGCTGGATCTAGATCTGGGGTTGACCCCCTCTCCCCCGAAACCCTAACTCCCAGATTTTATGCATTCTTTGACTGCTCGTATCTCCACAACCGTAGCTCCGTTTTGGGCATATGATATATCAAAATCTTCGTCTCGACATGTACATCATTTCATTCCATTGCGTCATTTGCATTTGAGGTCATCTTGTTGCCCAAAATGCTGTTATAAGGAGGCTTCGTGAGTTAAATTGCAGATCCGTTAGTTCATCATGCACTTTTGTCATTTTTGCCATGTTTAATCTGTGCATGATATGCCTGTGCCCCTTTGGGATTAATTTTTAAGCATTTTGTCTTATTTCCAGAGGTTCCAACCATGAAATTTTAGGATGTGTGTGTTGTCTTGTGCAAGCTTGCGAAGAGAGGTACGTGAGATTGCTGATTTCAGGGAATATTTTAGTTCATGATGCTATATGTCCAGCTTGTTTCCTAGTGATCCGTGCCTCTTTTGAGGATGATCAGTAAGGGAGTTTTGGTATTTATGTTATGCTCTATCCGTCCATGTCTTTGTTTGCATATGTGGAGTGCTCTAGGTTGACTCAATCGAGCTCAACTTTTGCTTCGTTGTTAATCTGGGCAGATCGTCAACTTGTTTGCGATTTTGCCGATGCTACCGTTAGTGTTCAATGCATGCTATGCCTTTGTTCTTGCCATGTGTAGCTAGAATATTGTGCCTTATTGCTGGTTATATGCTCTCCTTGCCATGACTTGCACCGTAGTGAGTGCATCGAGCTCGTTTACATGCCTTCGTGAGTTAAATTTCTGCATGTCTCAGTTTTCACTAAGTCTGAAAACTGATTGTGTTCGAGCTATGTTCGTGAGCTCGGTAGAGTATTTTATGAACCCTTTTGGCCCCAGGTCACTTTGGGTGATTTGTTAAGCTTGTTTAGTAGCTCCATGCCATGTTCTTACTTGTCATGTTCAGGTTTTGTATCATGTTGTTTTGCTGCTCCGAAGAGGGCTTCGTGATCTGAAATTTCAGGCTAGTGTTAATTTCACTAAGTCTGGAATCTGTTTTGCATATTCATTTTTGCCATACTTGTTTGAACCTCTTAATGGATGAATTTGCCTATGGCTCAGTGCTAGTGTTTTGTTAACCATCTTGTGTACATCACTGCCATGTATTTTGTTTTCATGTTTGGTGGCTGTAGCATGTTCATTTCGTTGCATTTAGGAGCCTACTTGCTGTATATCGCAGATCGGTTCGTTTCGTAAAACGCTCGCCATTTCCAAACCGTAGCTCCGATTCCTATGATCTTTATATCGTTTTCAGGTGATTTATTCCCCTCTATCCAGGGGCCCACTTGGTCATCCAAGGTGAGGCCAGGTTCATGCATTTTCTGTAACGTCTTGCATTTTGCATCCCGCATCGCATCCCGCATCGCATATCATCTTTGCATCTTATTGCTTGTCCTTGCACGTGGTTGAATGTATTCTTGTTGCTTGTTTGTGTTGTTGGGTAGAGCCGGGAGACGAGTTTGCTAACGAGGAGCCCGTTGAGTGTGCTTTTGAGGATCCAATCAACTCTGACAGCTTTGCAGGCAAGATGATCATACCCTCGAAATCACTACTATCTTTGCTATGCTAGTTTGCTCGCTCTTTTGCTTTGCCACTGCTACAATGCCTACCACTTGCTTGTCAGCCTCCCAATTGCATGATTGAACCTCTAACCTACCATTGTCCTAGCAAACCGTTGATTGGCTATGTTACCGCTTTGCTCAACCCTTCTTATAGCGTTGTTAGTTGCAGGTGAAGATTGGAGCCGTTCCTTGTAGGAACATTTATTTACTTGTTGGGATATCATTATATTGCTATGTTATCTTAATGCATCTATATACTTGGTAAAGGGTGGAAGGCTCGGCCTCTCGCCTAGTGTTTTGTTCCACTCTTGCCGCCCTAGTTTCCGTCATATCGGTGTTATGTTCCCGGATTGTTGCGTCCCTTACGCAGTTGGGCTATAATGGGAACCCCTTGATAGTTCCCGTTGATTAAAGCTTTTCCAGCAATGCCCAACATTGGTTTTATCATTTGCCGCCTACCCCCCTTTTCCCTTGGGTTTCCGGAGCCCGAGGGTCATCTTTATTTTAGCCCCCCACGGGCCAGTGCTCCTCTGAGTGTTGGTCCAAACTAGAGCCCTGTGCAGCGCCACCTCGGGGAAACTCAAGGGCTGGTTTTAGTTGTACGGATTGCTCATCTGAGTGTGCCCTGAGAAAGAGATATGTGCAGCTCCTATCGGGATTTGTCGGCACATTCGGGCGGTGTTGCTGGACTTGTTTTAACCTGTCGAATCATCTTGTTGTACCGAGATACCGAGTCTGATCGGTGTGTCTTGGGTGGAGGTCTATTCCTTCGTTGGCCGTGAGAGCTTGTTATGGGCTAAGTTGGGAATCCCCTGCAGGGATTGATCTTTCGAAAGCCGTGCCCGCGGTTATGGGCAGATGGGAATTTGTTAATGTCCGGTTGTAGATAACTTTAACTAAACTTAATTAAAATGAATCAACCGTGTGCGTTACCGTGATGGCCCCTTCTCGGCGGAGTCCGGGAAGTGGACACGGTGTTGGAGTTATGCTTGCGCAGGATGTTCCTTTAGCTTCTCGCTCGTGCTTCGCCTTCTCTTCTCGCTCTCATTTGCGTATAAGTTAGCCACCATATATGCTAGTCGCTTGCTGCAGCTCCACTTATATTGCCGTACCTGTCCTATAAGCTTAAATAGTCTTGATCGCGTGGGTGTGAGATTGTTGAGTCCCTGTGGCTCACAGATACTACAACTCCAGATGCAGGTTCAGGTGTTTCTGCTCCAGTTGACGATTACGAGCTCAAGTGGGAGTTCGACGAGGACTCTCAGCGATACTACGTGTCTTTTCCGGATGATCAGTAGTGGTGCCTAGTTGGGGTTATCGATTCAGGGCCTTGTCGCATGTTGGGTTCTTTTCCATTTTGGCGCCGTAGTCGGGCCATGAGTGTTTGTCTGATGGATGTTATTTATGTACTTTGATGTGACGTGGCGAGTGTAAGCCAACTATGTTCTTCCCCCTTTTATTATATATTACATGGGTTGTTGTAATGATTGCCTGACTTGCGACATTGCTTTCAATGCGGTTATGTCTCTAAGTCGTGCCTCGACACGTGGGAGCTATAGCCGCATCGAGGGCGTTACACCATCCCACTAGTATCCGTCATGGCGGATTCGCCGCACTAGTCCTAGACCCAATCATCGACGGATTTCACCTCACTCGAGTCCTTATGGAGGGCGGCAGCAGCCTGAACCTGCTTTATCAGGACACAGTGCACAAAATGGGTATAGACCCCTCAAGGATCAAACCCACAAAAATGACCTTCAAAGGCGTCATACCAGGTGTAGAGGCCCATTGCACAGGCTCAGTCACACTGGAAGTGGTCTTCGTATCCCCGGATAACTTCCGAAGCGAGGAGTTAATCTTCGATATAGTCCCGTTCTGCAGTGGCTATCATGCATTGTCGGGCGAACCGCATTTGCAAGATTCAATGCGGTACCGCATTATGCTTACCTCAAGCTCAAGATGCCAAGACCTCGGGGGGTCATCACAGTCAATGGAAACACAGAGCGCTCGATCCGCACGGAGGAGCACACTGCGGCCCTCATAGCAGAAGCACAAAGCAGCCTCTTCACGCAACCCACCAGTTCGGTGATTAAACACCTGGACACCATCAAGCGCGCCCGGAGTAATCTGCAACAAGACCGCCTGGCACGTTCCGAGCTCGCATAGCAATGCAGCCCCCACCCCAGTCCCAGCGAAACAACGAAATCCGTGCCACACGTACATAATTACGCATTAAAAATACCATGGGCATAGGTGGGGGGCACGAGTACGGCACGCCCCAAAACGCGGCTCAACCGCACTAGGGGCTTCCCGCTTTGATATTCTTTTCTCTCTTTCAGGACTTTACTCTCCGGAAACCCCGTTCGGCAGTATGATTGCCGGACACACGATACAACAACCAAGGAGGCAGAAAGCTACGTCGCATCGTGGAATTCCCAGGATGTCTCTGATAACGAGTAAAATACCTGCTTTAAATACTATTCCTCAGCTTGCCCTTGGAGGGGACATGTCAAATAGTCCTACTTTTTGCTTATCGCACTACTTGTATCATTCTGCTTCGACGCACCTTTTTGAGTAAACAATTCATAGCACTAGACTATTACCGCATTCTCTATTCTTTTTTATATATATGTTCATTCATGACATTCAGCACCCGTACACTCTGGTACGGCCAATACGCCAGGGGCTTAAGCGTACCCCATAATATGGCATGAGAAGTCTGAACACTTTCGACGGTGCGGCACCCCGAACTTATAGCATTATATGCATCAGCTCTGAATCATGTCTTGGGTCAATAGTTGGGTTTGCCCGGCTCCCATGTTTTGGTACCTTACGCTCCGCTATATCGGCTAAGGTAGCACTGGGATAACTACTGCGATTGTGCCCCGGTTCATCTGGGCAAACACCTCAGTAGAGAAAGCTAAAACTAACTGTCATGATAAGGCAAGAGCTGGTCGCTGTTCGAGAGGTCTCGAGTCCCTAAAGACTTATGCCGCTTAGAGCGAGGAGTCGGCTTTGTCCGGCTTAAGGCATGTATAGTGCCCCGAATTCGGCCTTCCGAATACTAGGGGCTTCGCCAAAATTTAAAATTCTAGACTTCTATGGCTAAGTGAGAGTGATAAAGCATTATAGTCCGATTGCCTTGTTCGTTGTGCTAAGCACCTCCCTCGAAGGACCCAACAATGGGAAAAAGAGTGCTCAGATTTATCCCAAACACCCCAGCACTCGTGGCATGGGGGCAGAAGCCGACGACTGGCCATCTCTCAGATTTAATAAACAGCCGCACAGAAGTTAATATTTTAAATTCAAACAAGCGTTGCATAGCGCATATGAACAAGTTTTCGTAATAGAGGATCACACGAGCAAGTTCATTCAAAAAATACATCCTTCGCACACTCGTCCGCCACAAGAAGGGCACCCTTCAGGACACCCTCATAATACATTTCGGGGTGGCGATGCTCCTTGCCCTGCGGCGGCCCCTCCTTCACCAGCTTCTCGGTGTCCATCTTGGCCCAGTTCACCTTCGCCCGGGCAAAAGCCCGGCGTGCACCTTCGATGCAGACGGACCGCTTTATGACTTCCAGCCGTGGGCAGGCATCCACAAGCCGCCTCACCAGGACGAAGTAGCTGTTGGGAAGGGAGTCGTCAGGCCACATCCGGACTATAAGGCCCCTCATGGCCTGTTCGGCCGCCTTGTGCAGATCGACCAGTTGCTTCAGCTGGTCGCTCACAGGCATCGGGTGTTCGGTCCCAGTATACTGAGACTAGAACAACTTCTCCGTCGAGCTTCCCTCCTTGGCCTGGTAATACTTCGTGGCATCCGACACGCTGCGGGGAAAATCTGCGAATGCTCCTAGAGAGCTCCAGACTCGGGTAACTAACAAGTAATTTACTTTCACGTGCTTGCTTTGCATATTGAATGCCTTACCCGCCGCTATCTTCCTCATCGCCTCAATTTCCTGGAGGGCCTTTTGGGCTTCGGCCTTGGCATGCTTTGTGCTCTCGAGGGCCGCGGCAAGCTCGGACTCTCGCATCTTCGAGTCAAGCTCCAAAGTCTCGTGTTTCTTCACGAGAGCCTATAGCTCTTGCTGCACCTCGCCCACCCGTGCCTCTTGTTTCTCCCGCTCGGTGCACTCCTTGGCTGCTTTGTTTTCGGCCTCGGACAGCGCTTGCTTCAGGGTCACCACTTCGGTCGTGGCCCCTGGCACATCCATGATGATCCTGTCATTTTGCAACCACATATTTTTTTATATAGACAAGGTATTACTTACCTTTGTCCTCCTCGAGCTGCCTCTTGGCAAGGCCGAGCTCTTTCTCGGACCGCTCGAGGCTCTGCTTCAGTGCGGCGGCCTCCGCAATCAGTGTGGCAGAGGTCAGCAGCGAATCCTGCATACGCATACAGACATACTTATATTAGACTCCTGCAGATATTATTTGATCCTCTATTCGACTTTTCTTTGTGAACACCAAACAAAGCATCAGGGGCTACTGTCTAGGCGGTAATATTTTCTTATATTTTAAATACTTACCTCAAAGCCTGTTAGAAGGCTGGCACAAGCTTCAGTTAGTCCGCTCTTGGCAGACTGAACCTTCTTGATCACCGCACTCATAATAGTGCGGTGCTCTTCATCGATGGAAGCGCTGCGAAGCGCTCCCAGCGGGTTGTCCGGTGCCTCTAGATGGACAGAGGTCACCGGCACGGGCGGCTTGCCCCTCTTGGAAGGGGGCCGCCTGCCGGAGTCCGGGACCACTGGAGGTTCCGGCGCGGTGTTCGGCTGAGGGCCTCCGAGACTATCTCCCCCCGGCTCAGTGCCCCTTGAGACAATACCTCGACATTGTCCGTAGGACAAGGAGAGGAGGCGGTTGGAAGTGTATCACTATTCATATCCGACGAGTCGAAGGAACCGTCCGACAAGGATACGTCGATATGGGCTCGGGGCGGACTACATAATCATATTCGACGTTAGGAGAAGCAGTGCAAGAAAAGTATGATATGAGTTACTCTGGTATCCGAATACTTACGACTTCGTCAGGGGCTTGGCCCTGAGTAGCCACTCGTCTTCGCCGTCAGCAGCGGTGGTGGAACAGTCCAGAAGGAGAGTCCTTCCCTTCTTGGACCCTTCGGCCTCCCTAGTTGGGGCGGCCTTCCTTTTCTTGTCTCCCCCGGCTGGAGGGGGAGAATCTTCACCTTCCTCCTCCTCGTTTTTACGGGAGGACTGTGTCTCGGAGTTAACGGATGATGTGTCCGATACCACCTGGTGCCGGGAACTCTTTCGGGTTCCCGTGGCCTTCTTCTTGGTCTTCTCCGGCACCTCATAAGGAGCCGGAGTCCGCATCTCCGTCAGGAGAGCGTCTGCAGGGTCTTCGGGTAGAAGGGCCAGACAGTTAATCTGCTCCGATGTCTCCACCCAGTCCTGTCAAAGGCATGGGAGCTCAGACCCTGCACATGGTCAAGCTATGGGAAATAAATACCCTACCAGATGTACAGAACTTACCGGATTCGCAGGGCGCTTCGCGCTTAGCCCGCGGTACTCGGTAAGAGAAGGGGGGACCTCGGCGCCCTTGAACAGCACCTTCTAGACGTCCTTATGTGTCGTGTCGAAGAGCTCACGTAGAGTCTAGTGCTGGGCCCGGTCGAACTCCCATAAGTTGAAAGCCCGTTGTTGACACGGGAGGATCTGGCGGAAGAGCATGACCTGGACTATGTTGACAAGCTTAAGTTTCTTGCTTATCATGTTCTGGATACACTTCTGGAGCCCGTCCAGCTCCATCAATGAGCCCCAGGACAGGCCCTTCTCCTTCCAGGAAGTGAGCCGCGTGGGGATTCCGGATCAAAACTCGGGGGCCGCCACCTAGTTGGTGTCGCGCGGCTCGGTGATGTAGAACCACCCCGATTGCCACCCCTTTACGGTCTCCACGAAGGAGCCCTCGAGCCATGTAACGTTGGGCATTTTGCCCACCATGGCTCTGCCACATTCCGCTTGTTGGCCGCCTACTACCTTCGGCTTGATATTGAAGGTCTTCAGCCATAGGCCGAAGTGGGGCCGGATGCGGAGGAAAGCCTCTCACACGACGATGAACGCCGAGATGTCGAGGATGAAATTCGGGGACAGATCATGGAAGTCCAGCCCATAATAGAACATAAGGCCGCGGACGAATGGATGGAGGGGAAACCCCAGTCCGCGGACGAAGTGGGGGAGGAAAACCACCCTTTCGTAAGGTTCCGGGGTAGGGACGATCTGCCTCGCGGCTGGCAGCCGGTGCGCGATATCCGCGGCTAAGTATCCGGCCCCACGTAGTTTTTTTATGTGTCCCTCTGTGACGGATGAGACCATCCACTTGCCTCCCGCTCTGGACATGTTTGGAGAGAGTTGAGGAGAAGGATGTGGACTTGGGCGCTGGAGCTCGACTACGCGAGAATGGATGAGCAAAAAGGAAGAAGGCGTGTGTAGAAAAAGGTGAACCCTTATCCCTTTATAAGGGCGGACGAAACTATGCGCCCCCACCAGCCTGGTAAAACTCGCTTATTCCCCAAGCGCCATAATTGATGGCGCGGTTGGGTTACCCACGTCCGTATTGATGGGAATCCCGTAATAAGGGGACACGATCTCTGCTTCGACAAGACGTGCCAAGGAAACCGCCTCGCGAAACACGCTGAGATAGGTTATGAAAAACGATTCAAATAAAGACTTGGCTGTGGTGTGATGTCACGCTATGGGGTACGTTAGCAGATTAGATTTGTGGAAATATTATTCTCTCTACTGTGGTATGTGGAACTAGTTTTGCAGAGCTGGACACGATCCTCGTGTTCAAAATCTTCTAGGAAGTGTTCGGAGGAGGAACCCGCTGTCGGTGTCAAAACTGGCGGATCTCGGGTAGGGGGTCCGAACTGTGCGTCTAGGCCGGATGGTGACAGGAGGCAAGGGACACGAAGTTTTACCCATGTTCGGGCCCTCTCGATGGAGGTAAAACCCTACGTCCTGCTTGATTAATATTGATGATATGGGTAGTACAAGAGTAGATCTACCACGAGATCGAAGAGGCTAAACCCTAGAAGCTAGCCTATGTTTGATTGTCGTTGTGTATGTTGTCCTACGGACTAAAACCCTCCGGTTTATATAGACACCGGAGAGGGTTAGGGTTACACAAAGTCGGTTACAATGGTAGGAGATCTACATATCCGTATCGCCAAGCTTGCCTTCCACGCCAAGGAAAGTCCCTTCCGGACACGGGACGGAGTCTTCAATCTTGTATCTCCATAGTCCAGGAGTCCGGCTGAAGGTATAGTCCGGCCATCCGGACACCCCCTAATCTAGGACTCCCTCAGTAGCCCCCGAACCAGGCTTCAATGACGATGAGTCCGGCGCGCAGATTGTCTTCGGCATTGCAAGGCGGGTTCTCCTCCAAATTCCGTGTACCTGTTGAATAAAGTCCGGTTTCTTGTAGATGTTGCGCTCCTTGGCTTCTACGCCCAATAATGGCCGCTTCCCACGTGTCAAACGAATATGAAAAGTCTGAGTGTTTTTACATTCACACCCCTAGCCGCGTAAATGAGCTGACCTATTTAAGGGGACGAGGATTTAGATCCAAACCACATCTTCCCCCCTTCGCGAGTGTTCATCAGAGCGCATCCGACAAAGGTCCATTCCACCATGGCCAGCCATCGCGACTCCTCCTCTCGCCCTTCCAGCCCTCAGCCTGGATATTGGGAGAGATGCTCCATCCCGCATAGCGAGCTAGTGATGCTCCAGACCAAGGAATTTCTCCCCCCGGCCTATATGGTCCCGGTTCGAGCCGGCCTTGCCATCTATAATGGCGGAGAGCAAGCGGAGAGTGCCCCTAATCCCTCCAAAGGAGAGCGGGTGTGCCTCGTCCCCTATTTAAAAAGGGGGCTCGGATTTCCAATCCATCCATTTCTCCGGGGGCTCCACGAGTTCTATGGCCTCCAGCTACACAATCTCACGCCTGCCTCCGTATTGCATATCGCGGGCTTCGTAGCCCTCTGCGAGCTGTTTTTGGCTATCGAGGCTCATTTCAGGCTATGGAAAAGGTTATTCTGCCTTGTGCCCCGCTCTAAGGAGGGGTCAATGTATCAAGTGGGCGGAGCTGAAGTGTGGCGCATCGTCGGGACCGGATATCTGTCCGGAACCCCAAAGAAGGCGTCTGAAGACTGGCACTCGGAATGGTTTTATATAGAAGATGTCCCGCTGCCGGATCCTGTCCAGATCGGCCTCCCTGAATTCGACAGTGCTCCCTTAAAGAAGCGCCTAAGCTGGCGTCCACGGAGCCCTCAGAGGGAAAGTGACAGGGACATCATTTACCTGATGGGCTGAAGAAGATTGTTAGCCCATTCCAGACTAACCATGATCGGGGTTATGGCCGAATGCATTATGCGGGGGGTGCAACCGCTTCAGTATAGAAGTCACCCCATGTGGGACTTCAACGGGGAGGACGACGCCACCCGCTACGGCCGTAAGGGGCCGGATTCAGCTGCCGCTCTACTAAAGATCTTGTCCACTTTGTATAAGGGAGAAGAGGAGGAATTTCTCTGCGTCAACCCACAGGGTGGATTATCTATGCACAATCCCCCAAGCTGGGTAAGCGGTCGTATTTACTTGCCCATCCGTTTTGTATTCCCATTGTTAAATATTTAGTCTGATGACTTCAACGCAGGAACTGCGCCAGGCTGTTAAGGAAATAAGCAGCCCTCCTCCACAACCCGAGGACCCAGGACGGTCCCTCGACCCGGCCTCTCAAGAGGATCCGGACATATCTGTGGAGCTGATTGATGGAGTGTTCCATCAATTGAGCAAGGACAACTCCTTGGTGGCCATTACGGCCGATTACCCAAGGCTAATCCCGGCCTCCCAGGTAACTGAGATCGAAGTCCCAGTACCCCGAATAGGTGTCCGCCCTCTTGTGTTTTTAGTTTCCTTACTACAACCGAACTTTGCAGGGGAGGTTTTTAAGGCGGAAGGCCGAACCTGCGGCGACAAGCCAACGAGGGGCCGCAGGGCCCCGTGGGCAGAAAAGAAGTGCAGTCAGAACCGAGGCGTCAGCGCAAAGGTATGGCGCGCCCCCTTATCCCAGGTGTTATACCTTCGAGGCACATTGACACTCGTGCTCTCTTCAGGACAAAGAGACCTCGCCGGACTGTATCCGGAGAGGCTGCCAATCGCGCCTCCACCAGCCATGCTCCAAAGCCTGGTCCGGAGGCGGAGGCGAACGCAAGGCACGCGCCAGACGCTCCTCCGATGGAGGATGTGGACGGGTTGTCTGCCACCAACTCTGAGGTGGAGAGTGCCATGAACCACAGGCGTCGCTGGACAATTCTTCGCGACGCTTGTTTCTCCCAAGGGGCGTTAGATGCCTTCAACTCAGGAGATGCGTACCTCCGTGCCGCTCAAAATGGTCTAGCCAGAGCCACAGAGCAATATGTAAAAGACATACGGGTAAGAAAATTTTGGTAATTATATATATATACCAGTAGCCCCCGAGACTTGAAACAGTTAGAATAACTGATTTAAGGATCATTTGTTATGCAGGTTCTTACAGAAAAGAATTCCCTAGTGTCCAA
This sequence comes from Triticum urartu, assembly GCF_003073215.2. Classification (NCBI taxonomy): domain Eukaryota; kingdom Viridiplantae; phylum Streptophyta; class Magnoliopsida; order Poales; family Poaceae; genus Triticum; species Triticum urartu. The sequence continues at coordinate 619,664,993 of NC_053023.1, forward strand.
GGAGCTGGAAGAGTGCAAAGCCCAACTTGAGGCCGCACTAGCCGCGGCAGGGGAGCCCAAGGAGACCCCCTCTGGTAATATACACTTCGAAAGATAAGTATTTTGCGAAGCACAGCATGGGTGCGAATCTGACAAATGAAATTGCAGATGGCGCCAGATTGAATCCGGAAAGGCAACACCTCCTATGCCAGCTAAAGGCTGGTGAGAAGGTGCTGACAAAGGTGAGGCGGGAGAAGAACGATCTCCAAGATGCCAACACCAAGCTAGGCGTCGAGCTGAAAGATGTTCGTGCCCAGCTGTCAGACTCCGTGAAGGAGAATCAGCGGCTTCGGCGCGGCATATTTAGTAAGTGCTTGAACGAACCTTTGAAAGAAAGTTCGGCGGGGAAGTCGACTAACAGAGCAATGTCTGTAGGTGTGCTAACAGGTCGTCCTGCAGAGGAGATGCCCGATTCTACGGGTGACCTTCTTCCCGAGCTCTCGCAACTACTCGATCGAGTTCGGCAGGCGATGCAAGGCGTCGCCCAGGCCCTGTGGCCATCCGTCTCCATGCCCAAAGGTCTTGGAGAGCTTGCGGAGAAGCTAAAGGGAGCACGACGGCGCTTCCGATTGTGGAAGATATCGGCCTGCCGTCAAGGCGCTAGGGAGGCCTGGGCCATGGTGAAGACACGGTACGCAAAGGCTAACCCCAACCACATGGCCGAGGTCGGTCCTGTAGGGCCCGATGGGAAGGAGATCCCTGTAAGCTTAGTATACGGCCAAGTAGAGTTGGCCGCAAAGTATTCCCAGCAGGACTGTAAATTAGACAGCCTGTTAGATGGTATTGAAGAGGAATACAATCAGTCAAAATGACTATGTAATTTAATTGACATTTATAATGCCTTCTAGCCGGATTGTAGATCATTTGTCATGGTCGACCTTTTCGCTTCAGCCTCGGGACCTGACGGTCCGGAGTGTGTCCAAATTCCCATGCGGTTATATAGGAACCGGGGAATGCATGGACACCAGGCGTAGGGGTCATTAGTGCGTGAACAGACAAGTGGCCGACTAGTTATGTTATATTACATGGTTAGTAAGAAACATCTTCCAGGGAGAATAGTTCCGTTAGGGGTTCCTTTCCCTGGGAGGCATGCCCTAAGGTGCATGTCCATGCTGCGAAAAGAAACACGGGAAAAACATCTGGGGGCGTATAGATAAAAATGAAAAAAGATCATCTTTAGTTCACCAACCGAATATTCCCTTAAGAACACTAGCTTTCGGCTTCACCCAGTCTGAGGTACACGTCCGGCTGACCCGGCAGTAACAATCGCAGAGGTGCTCCCTTTACCACCTAGTCGAACAATCAGGAACGTAGGGGTAAGCACAGGAGCCAGGCAACCCAGCTTGGCCAAAACTTAAGTCATATCGATGCATATAATGGTGAATAAAAGGTACATGCGGAAGTGTGACACATGTGTTGGGCATGAAGCCCGTATGAATAAGCTTCTGTTTAAAGAAGCCCCCAGGTTTAATGAGCGCGGATAGCGCATCACTTTATGAGCCTTTAAAGGCTATAAGAGAGAGAGAAGAAGAAGAGAAATGTAAGACAGAAAATATATAAAAAATGGACAGAGGAAGGAGGCGAACACAGAGTCTGGCGCTAGGCATAGAATCTTCGGAGACGGGCTGCGTTCCATGGGTTCGGCTCGAGTCGGTTATCCGATGCATCCCGCAGGCGGTACGCTCCACCAGTCAGGACTTGGTCAATTATGAAGGGACCTTCCCACGTGGGCTTGAGTTTGTCCTTTTTCTTGTCCGGTAGTCGTAGAACTAATTCGCCAATGTTGTAATTTTTGGCCCGTACTTCTCTGCTTTGGTATCTTCGAGCCTACTATTGATAGAATGCGGAACGGGCTTTTGCCACATCACGCTCCTCCTCCAATGCGTCCAAGTTGTCCTGCCGATCGAGCTCGGCTTCTCTTTCTTCGTACATGGGCACTCGAGGTGGGTCATGAAGTCGCAAGGCAAAACTACCTCTGCGTCGTACACCATAAAGAATGGTGTGTATCCGGTGGTGCGATTCGGCGTGGTCCGCAGCCCCCAGAGTACGGAGTCGAGCTCCTCTACCCAGTGCGTGTTAGATTCCTTGAGGGGCCGCACTAATCTGGGTTTGATGCCGCTCATGATAAGACCATTTGCACATTTGACCTGGCCATTAGTTTGTGGGTGATAGACGGAAGCATAATCGAGCTTGATGCCCATGTTTTTGCACCAGAGTTTTACCTTGTCAGCTGTGAAGTTCGTGCCGTTATCAGTGATGATGCTGTGGGGGACGCCGTAACGGTGTACAACCCCGGATACAAAGTCTATCACCGGTCCGGATTCGGCCGTCTTAACAGGCTTGGCTTCTATCCATTTGGTGAACTTATCCACCATGACCAGTAAGTATTTTAGCTTGTGGGTTCCGCCTTTAAGGGGTCCAACCATGTCAAGCCCCCAGACCACGAAGGGCCAAGTAATGGGGATAGTTTGGAGGGCGGTGGGTGGCATATGGCTTTGGTTTGCAAAGAGCTGGCAACCGGTGCATCGTTGGACTAAGTCCTGAGCGTCTGCCCTGGCCGTCGGCCAATAAAAGCCTGTACGGAAGGCCTTGCTTACAAGGGACCGAGCTGCAGCGTGATGACCGCCGAGTCTGGCATGAATTTCAGCCAGGAGGTTCCGCCCCTCCTCTTCGGAGATGCACCTTTGAAGGACTCCGGTAGTGCTTTTCTTATAAAGCTCTCCCTCGTGGACTCTGTAGGCTTTGGATCGCCGCACTATGCAGCGTGCCTCATTTTGGTCCTCGGGGAGTTCCTGCCTAGTAAGGTAGGCGAGGAATGGTTCTGTCCATGGGATGATGGCGGCCATTATTACGTGTGCTGAAGGTGTTATTTCATTGGCAGAGCCTCCGATTATGTCAGGATGTTCGTTGTCGGGCAGTGCGGTTGGGTCCGGGCTGTTATTGTTCGGCTCCCCTTCCCATACTACGGATGGCTTGAACAGCCTTTCCAAGAAGATGTTGGGGGGACTACATCGCGTTTGGCGCCGATGCGTGCCAGGACATCTGCCGCCTGATTATTTTCCCGGGCTATATGGTGAAATTCAAGCCCCTCGAACCGAGCTGACATTTTTAGGACGGCGTTGCGGTAAGTTGCCATTTTTGGATCCTTGGCATCGAAGTCTCCATTTATTTGGGATATTGCGAGGTTCGAGTCCCTGCGCACCTCCAGGCGTTGAATGCCCATGGATACTGCCATTCGGAGACCATGTAAAAGGGCCTCATATTCGGCTGCATTGTTGAAGTCCGTGTACATAATCTGGAGTACGTATTGAACTGTGTCTCCTATGGGGGACGTTAAAACGATGCCGGCCCCCAGTCCGGCCAACATCTTGGAGCCGTCGAAATGCATGATCCAATTTGAATATGTTTCGTACTCTTTAGGGAGTTCGGCCTCCGTCCATTCTGCGACGAAGTCGGCCAAGACTTGCGACTTGATGGCTCGCCGTGGCTTATAAGTTATGTCGAACGGGAGGAGCTCAATGGCCCATTTTGCAATCCGGCCCATTGCGTCATGGTTGTTTATAATATCGTTAAGTGGTACTTCCGAGGCTAATGTTATTGAACACTCTTGAAAGGAGTGCCGTAGCTTCCGGGATGCCATGAATACCGCGTACGCAATCTTTTGATAATGCGGGTACCGTGATTTGCAGGGAGTGAGGACAGTGGACACATAATAGACCGGCTTTTGAAGGGGGAATTTGTGTCCGTCCGCTTCTCGTTCGACGAGGAGCACCGCGCTTACAACCTGATGTGTTGCTGCAATGTATAATAGCATTGGTTCGCCAATGTTTGGTGCGGCCAGGACTAGGTTTGTTGCCAGTATGGCTTTTATTTCGTCGAGTCCGGCCGTGGCTGCATCCGTCCATTTGAAGTGTTCGGTGCGCCGAAGGAGGCGGTAAAGGGGTAGGGCCTTTTCTCCCAAGCGGGAGATAAAGCGGCTTAGAGCCGCCACGCATCCGGTTAACTTTTGTATTTGTTTGAGGTCCTTTGGGATATCCAGTTGCGACAGAGCTCGGATCTTGGCTGGATTTGCTTCAATTCCTCTACCGGATACAATGAAGCCCAAGAGCTTTCCGGCTGGAACGCCGAAAACGCATTTTTCCGGGTTGAGCTTGATGTCGTATGTTCGGAGGTTATCAAATGTGAGCCTCAAGTCGTCTACTAGAGATTCAACATTTCTTGTTTTGACGACCACATCATCTACATATGCCTCCACTGTTTTGCCGATCTGGGTTGCCAGACATGTCTAAATCATGCGCTGATATGTTGCGTCGGTGTTTTTGAGCCCGAAGGGCATCGTGTTGAAGCAGAATGGGCCGTATGGTGTGATAAATGCCATTGCGGCTTGGTCTGGTTCTGCCATCTTGATTTGATGGTAGCCGGAATATGCGTCGAGGAAACACAACGAATCATGTCCTGCGGTAGCGTTGATAATTTGATCGATGCGGGGGAGGGGGAAGGGATCCTTTGGGCAAGCCTTGTTAAGGTCTTTAAAATCAACACACAGGCGCCAGGATTTGTCCTTCTTTGGTACCATCACCAGGTTTGCTAGCCAGTCTGGATGTTTTATGTCTCTGATGAATCCGGCCTCCAATAGCTTTGCTAGCTCCTCTCCCATGGCCTGTCTCTTAGGTTCGGAAAAACGCCAAAGAGCCTGTTTGACAGGTTTGAATCCTGTTTGGATATTTAAGCTGAGCTCGGCCAGCCTGTGTGGGATTCCTGGCATGTTTGAAGGGTGCCAGGCGAAAATGTCCCAGTTCTCTCGTAGGAACTCTCGTAGTGCGGCGTCTACATCAGGGTTTAACTCTGCCCCGATGGAAGCTGTTTTATTGGGGTCTGTTGGATGGACTTGGAATTTAACTATTTCGTCCGCCGATTTAAAGGAGGTGGACTTGGATCTTTTGTCGAGTATCACATCATCCCTATTCACCGTAGAGCGCAGCGCAGTCAGTTCCTCAGCCGCTAGGGCTTCGGATAGTGCCTCGAGGGCCAGTGCGGCTGTCTTGTTTTTGGCGCGGACTGCTATCTCCGGATCACTAGCAAGAGTGATGATCCCGTTAGGCCCGGGCATCTTGAGCTTCATGTGCCCGTAATGGGGTATTGCTTGGAAGATTGTAAACGCTTCCCGCCCTAGCAGAGCGTGATAACCGCTGCTGAATGGAGCCACATCGAACATGACCTCTTCGGACCTGTAATTATCCGGCGTGCCGAACACCACATCTAGTGTGATTTTTCCTGTACAGCGCGCTTCCCGACTGGGGATTATTCCTCTAAAGGTTGTGCTGCTTCGCTTAATGCGGTTCCAGTCTATTTCCATTTTTTGAAGGGTTTCCTCATAAATGTGGTTCAATCCACTGCCACCGTCCATGAGTACCTTGGTAAGACGAAAGTCGTCTACTATTGGACTGAGGACCAATGCGGCTGGTGCTCGGGCTGTTCAGAATTTAGGTTCATCACTGGCGTTAAAGGTAATAGCCGTCTCACTCCATGGGTTTATTGTTGCTACTTGGTAGACTTCGGCAAGGCTGCGGAGTGTCCTTTTTCACATATTATTTGATGCGAAAGTCTCGAAGACTGTTAATACCGTATTGGTGTCTCTGGGGTGGCTTTCTGTGGCCTCCGGAATTAGGATATTTTCGCCAATTTTGGCCACCTGTCGGAGTATCCAACATGCTATGAGGCTGTGAGTTGGTGTGGCGTCCTCTATACTATGAATTTTACAGGGTCCATTGAGCCATCCTTCCAGTACGGTTCCAAGCCCTGTAGAGGGTTTTTGCTTTTTAGTGCTTGACCCGGGTGTCTGGTGATGATGCACCCTTTTATTTCGGACTGGGTTTGTATTCAGGGCCGGATTGTCCCAAAATTTGATTTTGGTTTTCTAGGCGCTTTTGTAATATCACGGCGACTTATGGCGTTGAGTATTCCCTTGTCCGTGCAATTATTGCAGAAGATTGAGATTGCGTCTTCCTCGCAGCAGTCCCTTAGCCTGTTTTTAACCAGGAGGAATCTGGCCCAGTAATGATGTACTGTTTCATCGGGCTCTTGCCTGATTTTTGATATATCTCTTATGTTGGGGTGGGTGGGTGGAGTTAAATCCAAAGCCTCACCCCATCTGGGGCTCAGAGGCCGAGGAATTTCCGAACTCGAAAATTTGGATTCCTGGATGTTGTCCAATGAATCCAGCCCGTCGCCTGACTCTAAGTTCAGGTCTTGAGTGATATCCTCCCCTCCGCGGGTATCCGGCTTGAAGGGATCGGGAATCTGGACGTAGCGAGTCCTTAAGATAGATGAAGGGTCGCCGCACTGTCCCTCTACCACGGCAACGTGATGGGTGACTTGGGGAGAGTTAATCTCTCTCAGATCGGGTTTAGGCCCAATCTGGTCGTAATCCGTAGCAACTCCCAGGGCAGCGAAGCGATCCAAGAGCTCGTTTATGGAGGAGAGCTCCATTGGATCTAATTGCTCGGCGAGTTCCGAGCTGACATGAAGATTGTTTTCGATGGCTCGAGAGGTCATCGTCGGCGCAGAAGCCGAACAGGCGGTCATAAGAAAACCACCTAGCCGGAGGGTTTGGCCGACAGCCAAAGCTCCCTTAGCAACGGTGCCGTCTTTAAAGACGGGCGAGGCATCCTTCCTGATGGCGACGACACAGAGGAACTCTCAATGAAAGCACCAATGTCGGTGTCAAAACTGGCGGATCTCGGGTAGGGGGTCCCGAACCATGCGTCTAGGCCGGATGGTAACAGGAGGCAAGGGACACGGAGTTTTACCCAGGTTCGGGCCCTCTCGATGGAGGTAAAACCCTACGTCCTGCTTGATTAATATTGATGATATGGGTATTCCAAGAGTAGATCTACCACGAGATCGAAGAGGCTAAACCCTAGAAGCTAGCCTATGGTATGATTGTCGTTGTGTATGTTGTCCTACGGACTAAAACCCTCCGGTTTATATAGACATCGGGGAGGGTTAGGGTTACACAAAGTCAGTTACAATGGTAGGAGATCTACATATCCGTATCGCCAAGCTTGCCTTCCACGCCAAGGAAAGTCCCTTTCGGACACAGGACGGAGTCTTCAATCTTGTATCTCCATAGTCCAGGAGTCCGGCTGAAGGTATAGTCCGGCCATCCGGACACCCCCTAATCCAGGACTCCCTTGTGTTCAAAATCTTCTATGAAGTATTCGGAGGAGGAACCCACCTTGCAATGCCGAAGACAATCTGCGCGCCGGACTCATCATCATTGAAGCCTGGTTCACGGGCTACTGAGGGAGTCCTGGATTAGGGGTATCCGGACAGCCAAATTATGTCCTTTGGCCGGACTATTGGACTATGAAGATACAAGATTGAAGACTTTGTCCCATGTCCAAATGGGACCCTCCTTCGCGTGGAAGGCCAGCTTGGCAATACGGATATGTAGATCTCCTTCCTTGTAACCGACTCTGTGTAACCCTAGCCCCCTCTGGTGTCTATATAAACCGGAGGGTTTTAGTCCGTAGGACAACGACAATCATATCGTAGGCTAGCTTCTAGGGTTTAGCCTCTCTGATCTTGTGGTAGATCAACTCTTGTAATACTCATATCATCAAGAACAATCAAGCAGGACGTAGGGTTTTACCTCCATCAAGAGGGCCTGAACCTGGGTAAACATCGTGTCCCCTGCCTCCTGTTACCATCCACCTTAGACGCACAGTTCGGGACCCCCTACCCGAGATCTGCCTGTTTTGACACAGACAACGACCACCGACAGCGGGCCCACTAGACAGGCAGTGGGAGAGTCCTTTTTTAACCACGCATGCGGCGGGGGCTGGCCTCATCCACTTCCATCCACATCTGGGCCCCCACCACTCCCTTTGCTTCCTCACCGGCGACAGCAAACCCAAGCAAGCAATGAGCCTCTTCGGCAACAGCAGCGGCAAGGGCACCCCCGACGCCTCGCCCTCCCGTGCTCCTCCTCCCCCTCCTTCTCCAGCGCTGGCGCGTTTCCGCCCAGGTCGCCGGCGTCTGCACATCCCGGTGCATCAAGCATGGTGGCACTGGGAGTACAGGCAGCCGTTGCCCTACCCCAACGTCATGCTGCAACACCACTGGCACCTGGATCCGCACTGGATCCTGATGTCGGCGGTTCCACGGACCCAGCGGGCGCACGACGAGGAGGTGCACAGGCACCGCGCGCAGCTCACGCTGAAGCAGCGGCGAATGCCCGAGTACGCCGCCGACTCTCCCAACTAGGAGGCTTGGTTTGCCCTCGAACACGAGGAGCAGCGGCGTGTAGGCATCGATGTCGTCCCGCCGCTGTTTCCACCGTCGCCTCCGTAGGTAGAGCCGGAGGAAATGGAGGCGGAGGTGGAGTACCAAGCCGCCCTCGAGGAGGCCCTGCAGCGCACGCTAGAGGCTAACCGGCTCGAGGAGGACGCGCACTGGGATGGACTGGAGCAAGCCCTTGCCTTGTCGGTAGTGGGGGATTCTGTCCACACCCCGCTCTTCGTCCCGCCTCCGCCACCGCCGTTGCCCATCGAGCCCAAGCTGGAGCCGGAGCCGACGTGGAAGTGCTCCCCGCCTCCACCCACTTGGCCGGAGGAGGCCTACACGTGCATAGGCCAGTACCGCGAGTGGGTGAGCGCGCCTCCTGTACACTACGCCTGCGCAGGAGGCGGCCCACCTTGAGCGCTGGAAGGCGCACTGGCTCCGCCCAGAGGAGGCCGACGGTGAGCGGCAGATGTGCTACGAGCAAATGCTGCAACGCGACGCGAAGGCGCTCTGTCTTGAGGAGGAGGAGGAGCGCACGCGGCGAGCCGCAATGCCGCCGCCCCAGCAGACGCTGGAGGAGGATGCCCTGGCAGCGTACCAGGCGGCGTTCGGGTGGGCTGGCCCTGCTCCCGTCTTCATCGACCTCACCAGCGGCGATGGCGACGTCGACGTCGACGTCAAGGGCAAGGGCAAGGCCGATGACGTCTAGGGCAGCGTGCAGGCATAGACTTTTTTTAATGTTTAATTAGTTTTAAGTGGACTTTGGCTGGCGGTTGACCAGCCACTTATGTTTATTTATGTTTATTTATGCGACCCTGTCTAGGGCAGTGTGCAGGCGTAGACTTTTTTACTATCGTTGCTCCTCTGTCAAACGTGGCATAAAAATGTTATAGGTGAGCCTGCAGTGCAGTGCTCCCAAACCCAAACAATGTCCTTGCTCAACGATGCCAAACGTTTTGATGATTGAGGTAAAAGCACCCCAGGTACCCTAACTTGCACAAAATGTGACAATTTAGTCCCAAAGTTGCAAAACTCAACCCCACCATACCCAAACTTGCACTCAATGTGACATTTTAGTCCTAGACCAATGACAACTAGACAACTAGCAGCCAGGTGGACGGCCCGGTCGTCGCATGCACTTTTGCAAAAAAACATGTCGTTTTCTGCAATCAACCCACAGGACACAACACCTAAATTAACTCTGTTGGAATCGAGTTCGCGCCCGCTCGAGAGGATTCACTTGGTCGTTGTCGGGGCGGCAGAGCTCACAGGCTGGCGGGCCGATGGTGACGTCTGCGACGAAGGCGTCGTCGCCGCAGTTCGCCGGCGGCATGGAGATGTCGGCATCTGCTCATCTCGTCCGCCCATTCGATGTCTTCCCTCCTGATTACTGTGAGCTCGTCGCCCCGCCTCTGCTTTCCTTTCCTCCCCTCTGCTTTGCTCTGAGCTCGTCAGCCCGCAGTTTGCAACTCGAATCGGGGCCATTTGTGCTCGAATCGGGGCCGTCTGGTGGTGTTTCTTGTGTGGGGTCATATATGGAGAAGTAGAGCTAGGCTTTTGGCTGATGATTTTAGGTTTGGGTTCGATGTGAGAGCTAGGGTTTATGGCGGAAAAATTAGATATTAATGCCTTTGTAGTTGCTTTTAGTTCGGCTCTGCTCTAGCTTGTACTCTACTCAATCATCTATTTGTGTGGTTAAATTGAACTCCTTTATGTTGTTGAACATGTTTTGTACAGAGTATAAACTTGGCTACTTTGTTACACCATTTAGTTTAGTTTTGGTAATGCTAATGGTATGTGCAGTGAAGTTTGAGTTAATTGAATGGTTGTGTTTTATATAAGGTTAGTTTATCTTTAGTTCAAAGAATATGTTCAGTTAATTGTAGTTCACTGAATATGTACAGATACTGTAGTTAACTGAACATTTTCAGTTACTGTAGTTCATTGAATATGTTTAGGTACTGTAGTTAATCTGGACATTTTTAGTTATTGTACTTAACTGAACATTTTCAGTTACTGTAGTTAACTGAATATGTTCAGATACTGAAGTTAATCTGAATATTTTTCTGAACCGATTCATATTATATTTGGATGCAGTGTGTGATGCAACAAATGGAGAAAGGGTAGAAAGTCATTTTTTACACTGGAACTTGAGCAAGGTGGAATTTTCTGTGGCCCAATCAGTAACCTGGAGTACTGGAACCCTTCTGTTGAGGTGCTAGACTATGTTGACTCTGGCACTTTCTCATATGCATTCTTTCAAGAACACTTGGTTTGGTTGGGATATCCTGTGAGTGAGCACGTCATTTACTGGTGCAAACCAAATAAACCAATCTCAGATGGTTTGATCAGAATTAGCAGTGATGAGGATGTGCAGCATATGATCAGAGCTAGTGCTGAGCATAAGATGCTTGTAGTCATGGTTGACCATACAGATTTCATCAGTAACTTTAGGTCTGACTTGGTGTGCAGATTGCCCTTGTCTTTGATAACAGCAACATCAAGTTTTGTAGTAGCAAGTGCATCCTCTTCCCATAGCCTAATTTCAGTCTTTGTGGATGATCCCTTGTCAGAGATTGCAGCAAATGGAACAGACCCAGAGTTTGCTGATTGAGGGTGCTGAGCACAACATGCTAACTGAAGATGGACAAACAATTATTAATTGAAGATGTAGTTGTTTCAGATTATGATTCCAGTGACAGTGATTATGACATAGATGATGGTGATGATGATCTTTATGATGACAACATTGACTATGATGTTGATGAAGAAGGTGAGCAGGAGGAGGAAGATGTGGAGCCTGACTATTTGCTTGAGGATGAAGATCTAAACCTATCAACTGAGCAAGAAGATGAACTGAGGTACAAGTTTAAAGCTTTCAATGCAAAGGTGGACATGATTTCACCTGTGTTTAAAGTATGGATGGTATTTGCTGATATGGTTCAGCTAAGACATGCACTGACTGCATATTCAGTTAGAAACAGAGTGCAGATCAAGAAGATAAAGAATGACAAGAGGAGACTTGAGGCAGTTTGTGAAAATGGTTGCCCATGGTACCTGTTTGCTGGCAATGACAACAGGACAGGAGGATTTGTCATAAAGACTTACTATGGAGAACATATATGTCAGAAGAAATGGAAGTTAAGGTCATTGACAGCAAAATTCCTGTGCAAGTATTTCATGGATGAGTTCAGAGATGACCAGAAGATGTCACTAGGTACATTTTCAAGAAAGATCACCAAGGAATTTAATATCAACCCTAATAGATGGAAGATAGCTAGGGCAAGAACAACAGCACTTAAGGAGATCCATGGTGATGAAGAAGAGCAGTTCAGTAGGCTTTGGGATTATGGGGCTAAATTGAGGAATAGCAACCCTGAAAGTGCTAGTTATCGACTAGAGGGGGTGAATAGACGATTTTTATGAAAGTCTTCAAAACATGGATGTTTCGAAGACAAATGATAGAAATGAACCTATAAACATGCAGCAGAAGGTAGACTACACTAGGCAAGCCATAGTCAAGTATTCAATGAAGTGAAAGCACGAAGACTAATAGCAGCTAGGCAGTATGGATCAGGATGGAAGATAGTATGAAGCCGATCAGAACAAACAATCACAGAGAGAAGAAAAACAGATAATGGAAACAGGCAATGACTTCACAAGGACCAACTATAAATAAAGAGATGGGAAGGATAGTACCAGTTACTTAGTGAAGACAATGATTTGTTGGACCAGTTCCAGTTGCTGTGAAAACTGTACGTCTGGTTAGGGAGGCTGAGATTTAACTCAGAAGACAGTGTCTTCACCTTATTCCCCTTGAGCTAAGGACACACAGTCCTCGCCCAATCACTCAGGTAAGTCTTCAAGGTAGACTTCCAAACCTTCGCAGACTTTGTTCACCGGTGATCCACAATGACTCTTGGATGCTCAGAACGTGACGCCTAACCGGCTGGAGGATTCACAGTCCTCAAGTGTAACAAGTCTTCAGATCACACAGACAGGAAGACTTTAGTGATGCCTAACACTCTTTGGCTCTAGGTGTTTAGGGCTTTGTCCTCGCAAGGATTTCTCTCTCAAAAGCTTCAAAGGTGGGTTGCTCTCAAACGACAAAAGCCGTGCACTAACTCTGAGCAGCCACCAATTTATGGTGTAGGGGGTGGGCTATTTATAGCCACTAGGCAACCCGACCTGATTTATCTGAAATGACCCTGGGTCACTAAGGAACTGGCACGTGTTCCAACGGTCAGATTTGAAACACACGCGGCAGCTTAACTTGGGCTACAAGTAAAGCTGACTTATCCAGCTGTAGATAAGATTTGCTATCATTGTCTTTGCTCGAAGACTTAGGATTTGGTTGACCACCACTTTAGTCATTCTGACTATGTTCACTTGGACCCCACTTAACAGTACGGTGGTTCCTATGACTCAGCAAAGAAGAAGATGAAACTACGAAACAACTATGTCTTCGTGCTTCGAAGTCTTCATGCGATGTCTTCTCATGTCATAGTCTTTAGTGTGAATATCTTCACATACCACCATTGTCTTCAATGTCTTCACACATTTTTAGGGGTCATCTCCGGTAGGTAAACCGAATCAATGAGGACTACTACCTGTGTTATCCTGCAATTCTCACAAACACATTAGTCCCTCAACCAGGTTTGTCGTCAATACTCCAAAACCAACTAGGGGTGGCACTAGATGCACTTACAATCTCCCCCTTTTTGGTGATTGATGACAAACTGGTTAAAGTTTTCAACGGGGATAAAAGTATGTGAAATTGTGAAGGATTGAGGTATTGTCTTCGTAAGTAGCAGAAAGGCTCCCCTGAACATGTGCATATAAGTATTTTGCTTTTGAATGCAAATGCACATGGCAGGTTGTACTTGCGGAGCTCCTCTTCTACTTACGAAGACAATTCATCTTGCATGAAGGGATATAACGAAGATAGTGACATGCATAATGAAAAATGGACGTCTGCAAAATGACTTTGTGCGGAATTTATCGTCGCACATGCGGAATTTATCATTGCATCACATAGTTGACGAAAAGGTAGCAGACGACCATCAAGTTTAAGTGTTACAACTCAAAAAAACAAATGTATCAAAAGCGAGAGTTGTAAGCACTTGGCAAATGTAGCAAAAGTATAGCAACCACCCATATGGGCCCGCTTGAAGACTATCAACTCATATGCTTCTCCCCCTTTTGTCAGTAATGACCAAAAAGGTTTGAAGACATAGAGCTTGCTACTCGTTCCCATGAGGAGTAGGAGAAGCAGCAGGGTCGTTGTTGAGGTTTGGTGGTGCAGACGAACTTGGTGCAGTGTCGATACGCGCCGAAGTTGGAGGTGGTGAGGTAGCATCATCTTGGTCATCAATGACTCCGGCATTAACAGTTGCAGCTGACGAAGAATAGTCAGAGTCTTTGAGTGAGGGAGTCCGATGCAAGTGAGCGTTCCAGGGAGGAGTTGAATCAAACTTGAATCTCTCAGCGAAGCCATCCTGGTGAAGATCATATTCAGAGCTCAGTAGAGTCAGACTCTTCCACGATCGGCGATAGGTTTCATGTGTAACAAAGGCATTCTTGGTGGCAAGGTTGCAAATGCGGTTGACATCCACCAAGAGGCTTTGCATTTGATGCTTAAGCCAGTCATGATTCTTATCCTATTTCTGATGTAGAGCGATGAGAAGATCTCGGTCATTGAGAACACGAGATCGCTTCCGAGGCCTTTGAGCAATGGTGCTTTCAGTGGCTTCAGTTTGGGTGCGAGGGGCACGTGTATTGCCAGCCAAGGAAAAACATGAGAAACGGCCTGAACTCCTTCAATGGGCTGTGAGAAGCTTTGGTGATCAGCATTGTGAAGAGTAACAAGCTCTTTGGCAGGCTCTGGGTAGATGGCTTCAACAGACAGATCGACCTCTGGCAAGAATATGATATGATTGCATGCAGAAGGCTGATAGTTGATTGCAGAGTGAAGCTTGATTAGGCGCATTACCCATGGAGCGTAGAACTTAAGACCAAAGATGTTGGAGCCAGATGCAGCCAATTGCCTGATGAAAAAGTCTTGAGCATTGAAGCAGATGCCATTGAAGATATAGAAAACCAAAGTCTTCATTGCTCCTTGAAGCTTCGATGCAGAAGAATGTCCTTTGATAGGCCATAGAGTACGCCTGATGATATGATAAATGGTGCGGGGCCGATACTCGAGGTCTTCAACAAAGAATTATGTTGGGTATTCAGCATCGCGTGGCAGAGGCTTCATCATGCTCAGCATTTGGCTCAAATTAGGCTCTGGCTTCTGGAATATGCTCTCCAAAGCATTCTGGTGTAGTTGACAACCTGGTTCATAATGTTCACCAGGAATGGGCAGGGCTGTAAGCTCGATGATGTCTTGGGCTTTAGCTTCATGATGTACATCGCCCGTCATCCACTCAAGGATCCCTGTTATAGCCACGAATGTGGAGGGTAGCATAGAATTGAAGCAGAAGCTCTTCATTCCAATGTTCTTTTGCTGTCACAAATGGGAGAAGACCATCATATTTGAAGCAGTCAAGGGCTTCTTCTAGGCAAGGCAGGCCAGCCATGGCTTCGCTGTCTAGACGCATATGAGGAAAGATGTGCCCTTGATCATAGAGAACACAAGAATAGTAACTGCGTTGTTTAGCTCCAGAACCGATCAGATGAAATTCTTGGCTTGGAATAGGGGTTCTTGGCACTATCAAAGAAAGTGTTGTGCACAATGAATCCATTCGCATTGAACGATCCTTGTGAGGTTGTCATACCTGGGAACCTTGGCAGTCTTGGCTTAGGCTTCTGGACCTGAGGCCTATGCTCTACATGATAATCAAATTGCGCACCAGGAGCAGGTGGAGGAACCAGAATGGGCCATTTGACAGTGACCAGCTGACCATGATCATATGCTTGCTCGATGGTGTGTGGCCGTGGAGGCGATACAGGAGCAGTGGCAGTGGCATTGACTTCTGGCTGCAGATTTGCGTCAGGAGCAGCATTGGCTTCAGGTGCAATCACTTCTGGCACCACATTAACTTCAGGCGCCACAGTAGCTTCAGCCGTGACAGCGTCATTGGCTTCAGTATGGGTGTTGGTGGTCGCCTGAATGTTATCAACCTCCACTCGAGTAGCTGGAGGGTCGGACACGTTCTCCTCGAGAACAACTTCAAGGTTGGTTGGGGGTGTGGCAACACATTCTTCTTCATTTCTTGGCTCTTCCTGTTCATCGACTGATGCAGCCGGAATATCTTCAGCCGCTTTGGCTTCAAACTCGGGGATGTTCGCAGTAGGAGAGGCTTCAGGAAAGACTTGGCATGAAACGGATTGGCGCTCTTCTCCTTCTGGAACACTTGACAAAGTGACCTATGGCCTTGGTCCTTTGCGAAGCCTGCGGAACGCTGGTGACGCTTGTGAAGATGGAGTTGGTTGGGCCACAAAGTCATTGTCTTCAAGCACCGGAGTGGTGACTTGAGGTGGGGGAGTACTTGGTGATTCTTCTTGACGGGGGAGTCTTGTGGGTGATCATCCTATGAGTCATCATGAGCAATTGGCGTCAATGGACGACCAATGCTAATGAGTTCGTTGTTCGTGAGAACAGGCGATGATACCACATTGTGTTCGATCTGAGGAAGGACTTCATCATCTTCAACATTGTCTTGATGACCAATGTCTTCAGCTGCGGTGGGGTCAACAGCTGGAATGTCTTCAGCTTCAGGAGCCTCTGCGGAAGCAGGCTCATGAACTATCAACTAGCGCTCACTATGTTCAGACGCAGGACGAGCCACTAAGATCAGCTCGACAACAAGGGGCTCTGTGGGAGTAGCTCGATCTTTCTTCTTTGTCTTTCTCTTTTTCGTCGATGGAGCGTCGTCAGTGGTGTGATTGGCCTTGCGCTTGCGGGCTTTGGCTTCAGCTGCCCTTGTTTTCTTGAGCTTTGAAGCCACTGTGGGGACCTTAGGCTTCGAGCCTGTCATACTGGCAGGGAAGACAATGTGAGGTTCTTCCTGCCTTGATGCTTCAGGTTGGGCCACAGCAGGCTTCTTCTTCTTCTTGGCAGCCATTCTGGGATCGATGCCAGGTTACCCCAGTGCCTTGCGCTTTTCAGCTTCATTGTAGCCTTGAACACATTTGGTAGCCAGGTGTTTCATGCGCTCTCGAGAACCTTTAGCTTCTTCATGTTTCTTGTGGAACGCCTCCTTGAGCTCATGCAGCATGACCTTGAAGTTTTGGACGTCTGCCACGTTGAGCTTGGCCATGTGCTTCTTGAACTGAGCCTTTTCATAGTCAATCTTGTGCTTCAGCTCAACAATTCTCTGTGCTAGAGCCAGCTCAGGAGCAATGGCTCCATGGAAGGAGACGCTGAGGCCAATTGGGAGTTGAAGATCATCAAAACTAAGGTCTGGGCTATCGAACCACTCATCAATGAACTTGTACAGGATCTCCACATCAAAGAGGGGAAGATCATTGAAGATTTCCGCCTCTTGTTTGCACTTTATAAGCAGCTCAAGAGCATAATCGCCAAGACCGTCGTCGCTAGACAGATCAATGGCTTCGTGCACATTCCTCAGAACGGCAGCAGGGGTCAATGCTTGACCAGTTGGTTGCATTGGCTTCTTCATCTTGTCAGACTTGGAGATGCGAGAGAGATCTTCAGACTGCACACCGGCTTTAGGAGGTGCAGTAGCCAGAGGCTTCGCCCACGAAACTTTTGGTGCAGAGGATGGCTTTGAAGCCTTTGGTTTCTTTTGCTTCACAGGCTTCGGTGGTGCAGGCACTTCGTCAGAATCAGCGTCACCTGCAGAGTGATCCACGGCTGCCCCTTGAACCTGAATGTGAGTGATGAGACCTTCAAGGTTATAGAAGGGCCCAACAATATTGGGTTCAGCATCGCGTGTGTCGTCGGCATGAGGAGCAGAGGGACCGGAGTTGAAGTCTAACCCAAGCGACTTCTTGTTCTCTTTGGCAGAAGTTTTGGCAAACTGGAAGTTGCGCTTAAAGAGATTGTCTTCACGACACCATAACAGAGAGGATGGGTCGGCATTAGTAGGCTGAGGTCCACGGATCATGCAAGGGTAGAAGCCTTGAGCAATAGCTTCGGACTTCGACTTGGGCTAAAGACCTTTGTATATAATATCTCCCCAGGGGACCTTGATGGCATTCTTTTCAGCATATTCGTCAGTGACAAATTTGTACTTGAACCATTCCTCTGCCCAATGTCTTCGAATCCATTGGATTCGGTTCTTGCGTTCGCCATAGGTCTCTTCTGGATCTGACTTGTATAGTTCATAGAGATCCGGTGGCAGGTCCTTAGCAGTGTTTTCATGGCGCTGTCTGCCGCCCTTCCTGACTGATTTTTCTGTCACCATGAAGTTCAGACTGAATGGCTTCAAAACATGCAAAAGCTTCCGTCTGCTGGTCAGACAGGAACTGGCCTCAGGAGAATTGATGTGACGCTGTAAGAATTTTGCAAATGAATGCAGACTATGAGAACCAAGGGATTCTCCCACGGACATTTACCTGTGACAGCATTAGAGATGCGAGGGAAGGGGAAGAGGTCATATGCATTCTCAGAAGATTTTGAAGATAAATCAGTTTAGAAGACATTGACCTCATAGTGCGAAGACATTCACTCATATGTAGAGAGTTGGTTCCAGATTTGTATGAATCCCCGAATAAGTACAAGTGAGGAATCTAACTACTTTGTGAAGCATAAGTGAACATACTAGGCATGTTATGAGATGCAGAAAAGGATAGATTCAATTTGTTGGGACAGAAACCATGTGAGGTTGAAAAGGATAAATCTATCGGATCAAAAGGACTGTAAAAAAAGAGATTTTATTTACCACTCGAGGAACTCCTAGACGGAGTAGAAGATGAGGCCGAGAAGTTCGATCTTCCCTGCCCTAACTTAGCGACGGAGGACACCTATGGTGATGACGGAGAAGACGATGTCCGCGGTCGGCGTGAGGACGGCGTCGGTGAGGTCACGGCAGCTAAGCGCTTCGTCGCCGGTGTCCTTGAGGGCTAGCGGTGGCGCTAGGGTTTGTGCGAGAAGGAGTAGTGGAAGAGGAGATAATGACTGGGGTGTGGCGTGTATTTATAAGGATAGGGACGGCACAGCGTTGTTACGCAGGTGCCCCTGGCGGTTCACATCTGAAGGACACGTGGCGAACATGCAACACATTGGAGGTTGTTCCATGTTCCCACGCACGCCTGGATTGTCGGGTGGTCGTTCCCGCTTCTCCAGGTTTCATGCAAAAAGGATTGAGCATTTAAATCAGATTAATTGTTTGTCTCTATGTCTTCTGCTGACAAGGACGCAGAGAAGACATTCAATAGTTTCAATAAAATGCATATGATTTGGATAGATAGAGTTTGAGGCAGAAAGCACAGAGAGGATAGGGTCCGATCACATTCACTTAGTTCAAAAGATTCAAATGAGAAGACATAGCTATAAGTGAATGTTGTAGAGGACCAAATTAATATAGTGAAGATAAACATGAAGTCATGTTAATATTGAAGACAAACCAAACGCGAAGATTTTGCAAATGTAACGCCAACAGAAAATACTTCAAGCAAAAGTTTGGTGGTGGCGTTACCCACCGTATAGGAAGTATTAGATCCAGACATGGTGCACAATTATCGTGGCGCTCCGAAGTCAAATTCCGCGTTAATGTATTCACAGTTAGAGTGTAAGTCTTCATTAATTAAATATATACGTTACTTCGTGTGTTGCACATCTAAGTCATCAACATTCATAAGTGTTAGGATGTGTGCCTGATCACAGGACATTTGAGGATTCCAAGATATTTAGCTCACACCGAAACTTGCAAAACCTTTTCTCATCCAAGGGCTTTGTGAAGATATCTGCCAGTTGCTCTTTAGTGTTGACGTGTATGATATCAATATCTTCCTTCATGACATGATCTCTAAGAAAGTGATGACGAATTTCAATGTGCTTTGTCTTCGAGTGATGAACTAGGTTGTTGGCAATCTTGATGGTGCTTTCGTTATCGCAGTAGAGTGGTACTTGTTTCAGATGGATGCCATAATCCTTGAGTGTTTGCTTCATCCATAGAAGCTGAGCGCAGCAAGATCCAGCAGCGATGTATTCAGATTCAGCAGTGGAGAGTGATACATAGTTCTGCTTCTTTAAAGACCAACAGACAAGTGATCGTCCCAGAAAGTGACATGTGCCTGATGTAGACTCTGAGCCCTTTGGATACCACAATCCTAATGTTGGGGTGTAAGCCAAATATCGAAGAATTCGCTTCACATCTAAGTGATGCGATTCCTTTGGTGCCGCTTGGAATCGAGCACACATGCAAACACTAAGCATAATATCTGGCCTAGATGCACATAAATAAAGCAAAGAACCAATCATGGAGCCGTATACCTTTTGATCAAACTCTTTACCATTGGCGTCAGGACCCAGATGACTCTTGGTTGGCATTGGCATTGTGTAACCTTTGCAGTCTTGCATTCCAAACTTCTTCAGGCAATCTTTGAGGTATTTCTCTTGAGATATGAAGATGCCGTTGCATTGCTGCTTTATTTGAAGACCAAGGAAGAACTTCAGCTCACCCATCATGGACATCTGATATTTCTCTTGCATCATGTGTCCAAACTCATCACTGTATTTTTGATTAGTGCAGCCGAAGATAATGTCATCCACATATATTTGGCACACAAACAGTTCACCATCATATGTCTTCGTGAAGAGTGTGGGATCTAGGGAACCAAGTTTGAAGCCTTTGCTCTTCAGGAAGTCTTTGAGTGTGTCATACCAAGCAGGAGGGGCTTACTTGAGGCCATACAGTGCCTTATTGAGTTTGTATACCATATCAGGGTGTTTTGGATCTTCAAAACCAGGCGGTTGTGCAACATACACTTCTTCTTCAATCTTGCCATTGAGAAAGGCACTCTTCACATCCATTTGATACAGAAGGATGTTATGATGATTTGCATAGGCTAGCAGTATGCGAATAGCTTCAAGCCTAGCCACAGGAGCAAATGTTTCATCGAAGTCAATTCCTTCAACTTGAGTGTATCCTTGAGCAACGAGACGAGCCTTGTTTCTGACAACTTGACCATGCTCATCTTGCTTGTTGCGATATATCCATTTAGTGCCTATGATATTGTGTTTACGAGGATTGGGACGCTTAACCAGTTCCCATACATTATTCAGCCCGAACTGTTGAAGCTCTTCTTGCATAGCTTGAATCCATTCAGGTTCCATGAAGGCTTCATCAACTTTCTTGGGTTCAGATATTGAGACAAATGCAAAGTGCCCACAGAAGTTTGCTAGCTGTGTTGCCCTTGGACGAGTGAGTGGACCAGGTGCATTGATGCTATCGATTATCTTCTCAAATTGTACTTCATTTGCAACACGAGGATGAACTGGACGAAGATTTTGCTCTTGCTGATCATTGTCATCGTTTGGAGGATTGTCTTCAGGCTGAGCATTGTCTTCAGGTTGATTAGGTGCAGAAATGATAAGTTCCTCTTTAGGCTGTACTTCAGACGGTATAATTTCTCCAGTTCCCATAAGCTTGATGGATTCACTAGGTAGAATTTCATCTAGCACATTTGGTAGGTGCTCTCTTTGTGAGCCGTTAGTCTCATCGAACCGCACATCCACAGTTTCAACCACTTTATAGTGAAAGAGGTTGAAGATTCTATAGGAGTGCGAATCCTTTCCGTAACCAAGCATAAAAACTTCATGTGCTTTCGGTGCAAATTTTGAAGTGTGATGTGGATCCTTGATCTAGCACCTAGCACCAAATACTCTAAAGTAACTGACATTTGGCTTCTTACCAGTGAGGTGTTCATAGGATGTTTTCTTCAGAAGCTTGTGAAGATAAACACGGTTGATGACATGGCATTGCAGTATCAATAGCTTCAGGCCAGAACTTTCTTGGTGTCTTGTATTCATCGAGCATCGTCCGAGCCATCTCAGTGAGTGTTCTGTTCTTGCGTTCCACGATGCCATTCTGCTGCGGCGTGTATGGAGCTGAGAACTCATGAGTGATGCCCAATGTATCAAGATAAGTGTCGAGGCCGGTGTTCTTGAATTCAGTGCCATTGTCACTTCTGATGTGCTTGATCTTGACACCATAGTTGTTCATGGCTCGATTGGCGAAGCGTCTGAAAACATCCTGCACTTCAGTCTTGTAGAGGATTATGTGTACCCATGTATATCTTGAATAATCATCAACAATGACGAAGCCATATAGACAAGCAATAGTAGTTAGAGTAGAGTAGTGAGTAGGGTCGAAGAGGTCCATGTGTAGCGGTTTGAAGGGTTGAGTCGTTGACATGATTGTCTTCGAGGGATGCTTGGCCCTCGTTATCTTTCCAGCTTCGCAGGCACCGCATAAGTGATCCTTCTTGAACTTGACGCCCTCGATGCCTATGATGTGCTTCTTCTTTGCGAGAGTATGCAAGTTCCTCATCCAGCATGCCCTAGCCTCCGATGCCAGAGCCAGCACTCTGAAGCTTTTGCAAGAAGACATACGGCAGCAAGCTGTGGTCCTACTGAGAAATCTACCATGTACAAATCATCTTTCGGATACCCTTCAAAGACTAGAGACTTGTCAGATTCCATTAGAACAAGGCAATGATATTTTCCAAATATCACAATCATGTTCAAATCGCAAAGCATTGAGACAGACATTAAGTTGAAGCCAAGGGATTCAACAAACATCACTTTATCCATGTGCTGATCCTTTGAGATTGCAACTCTATCTAGACCCAATACCTTGCTTTTACCAGTGTCAGCAAATGTGATGTGACTCTTCTCAGATGGATGTAAGGTTGAGTCCATGAGAAGACTTTGATCACCAGTCATATGATTAGTGCATCCACTATCGATAATCCGTTATGAAGCAGCTGGTGTCATACCCTACAGAACAGTTAGGGGGGATAGGCTTCAGAAAGAGTATTGTGAAGCATAAGCATTTGACGAGCAAGTGGATTATGAAAGCTTAGATCGAGGTTAGAACTGATAGGATGCATGTTAAGCGATTTAGGAATGAAATACATAATAAGATCATTTGGGCATTTTATCTTGTGCCCCACAAGATGTTTTAGGTCCCCAGCAATAGCTTCAGACGCATTTGATTTTCGGCTGGAGACCTTTCCCTACAAAAGAGAGTTAAGCTTTCTTAGTCACCCACATCTTCAGGGGTGGCTCCGAAGCAATGAGTCTAAGTGCAGCATCTGAGAACTTTGGCTTTGAAGCCCTGGCAAATAGTTTTGCAGGAGGTGAATAATACTCATAAGAATAAGCAGAGTAGTTCTTGGTATTATGAACATGGCGGTTTGATGAAACACGCTCATATTCATAGGCATGAGTATGGTTTCCCTACAAAACATTTGTGTTAGTGCGACTCAGGTGAGTCCTCTGTCTGTATGAAGCCTTTGGACCATATGAAGCCTGTGGTCCAGGGTTTGTCTTCTTCCCTTGTGGGGTCATGACGACATTCACAGGAAGATTCTCCAGACACCTTTTGGGCACCCAGACTTTCTTCATAGGTGGCCCATTCCTACAGTTAGTACCAATATACCTAGCAAACACTTCACCATTCTGATTCTTAAACAGTTTATAGTTTGCATCAAAGGATTCATCAATGACAATAGAGTTAGCACAAGTGAAGCCAGATAGGGTGGATGGGTCCACTGAAGGTTCCTTTGGAGCAACCCATGTGGTTTTGGGGTACTGCTCAGGCTTCCAGTAAGAGCCATCAGCATTCATTTTCCTTTCGAACCCAACACCCTCTTTCCTAGGGTTTCGGTTCAGAATCTGCCTTTTGAGGACATCACATAGTGTCTGATGCCCTTTGTGTCGGTGGGAACGACACCTATGGGATCACAAGAATCCCTACTACGGTTAGTGGGGCGGGGTCGTGAGAAGAGCGGATCAAACAGATACTACACAGTTTGGTTATCCAGGTTCGGGCCGCGAGGATGCGTAAAACCCTACTCCTGCTTTGGTGGATGTATATTCCTGTTCTTGAGCTAGCTCTGGGGCATTAGGAGCTCCAAAAAGTCGAATCCTCCTCCTGGTCACCTCGGGCCTCCTTTTATAGAAAAAGGGGTTGCCACAGTGGCACGCAGGAGGTGGAAAGGGTACAGTGATGCGAGGTTATCCCTCGCATTACATGACAAGGTGCATTTAATGTGTCTTGCTTAGGTGTCCTTGCTTTATCGGGGGCGGGGGAGAAACCTGTCTTGTCTGTCGCCGCTCCTTCTTGTGTCGACACGCGCCCTGGCCAGTGATGCATGTGATGCCATGTAGGTAGGCAGGCAGCTGAGGTGGCACAGTGGAGGGTCTTCACGAAGATCTGCATGCCGCCACGTAGGTGCCTGCCCAGCTGGTTGGGTCGGCAGGCGCATGCGTACGGTGGTGGAGGTTTAGTCGGCGTGGTCCTGATGGTGGCCCTGCGGATGTTCTTGGCAAGGGCCTTGCCGGGGCCCCGGCAAGGGTCTTGCCGGAGCGCCTGCTGTCATCCCTGGCAAGGCGCTTGCCGGGGGCCTTGTGGTCTTCCTCGGCTAGGATCCCGCCAAGGGTCGTCATCTTCTATTGTACGTATCTGATCTTGAATGTCTTCACAAAGATCTGCATGCCACCACGGGGATGTCTCCCGAATCCTTGCCCCATGGGGGCAGTGGACTCAAGGGTGATTTGCTCCGTAGGCGTGGGGCGAGTTGCCGCGGTTGCTAAAACTGTCTCCCGGCAAGGATCTTGCCGGGGGAGTCCGCTTCGTCTCCTTTGTTCTTCGTGGTTTTGGCCTTGGCGTCGTCCTAGTTCCCTTGAGCTTCGGTCTTACCCTGGCTCACCTCCCTTGCCTTCCTTGGTGTGGTGGTGCCCGCGGCTCTGACTGCCTGTGCACAGTTATAGGTGTACAAAAAGTGCACCCCTCTTTTTGTACACCGACAGGAGCCCCCGGGCCTGGGCCACACATAAGCGCAACGCATTGTTGGGTCAGGCCCAGAAACGGTGCGCGGGCAGGCGGGGCGGTTTTTACTGCGGTAAGATTCTTCGCGCGCTGCGCTTCCCATGACTCGCGCGCATGGTGCAGCGTGGGGAGGTGGGCGTGACATGGGCAGCATGCGTGGGGTTGGTCTCTGCACGCATGCGTCACGTTGTAGTAAAGGGGAGGTTCACGCCTTCCCTATAAACGGAGGGAGGCGTGGAGGCGCGGCCCATTTACTGAATGGGGCTGAGGCGCGGTCTTCAAGGCGTCCACTCCCCACGATCACGGGGTGGGGAGAGGTCGCCTCACCCGTCCCCTCGGTTCTGCACGTCTGCCACGTGTCTCCCATGCGCTTGGGGTGGCAAACGGTGGAGGCGGGAAACCGGGTCGTCGCTGGTTGGGGCGGCGGGTCGGTCCTGGCTCCCTGCGCCTTCCGTATCTCGATTGGCCGAGTGGGGCGGCCGAGCCCCAACCCCGCTCCTTTATAAAGAGCGGGAGGGGGATGGCGTCTCGCATTCTTTCATCTTCTTCTTCCTTCAGCTTCTGCTCCTCCCTTCCATCCGTCATGGAGAGAGGGAATCCCGGTCCTTCAACGGTGGCGGCGAGGGTCACCGCTCGACAACACGTCCCTCCTTCTCCTGCGCCTGCGGTGGCAGAGCCAGCCGCGAGGGGAAGGGGGAGGGGGTGAGGCCGTGGGCGAGGCCGGGGCGCTCGGGGAAGAGGAGGACGGGGTGGCGCACCGGCCTCGCCTCCGCCAGCAGCTCCCCCTCCAATGGAGGGCCATGTTGGGGATGACCCTTGTGAGTTCTTCGTCAGGCTGCACCGGCCGCCGTGCCGTCGCCTTCGTCTCCCGACTCCATTTGCGCGGCAGATGGATCTTGATCCGCCGGAGTCATTGCGTCTGCACATGAGGGGCTGCGGGATCAGTGGCACGCGGGTCCGCGTCGACTTCCCCGCTCCTCACGTGATGTATCTTCGTCGGGGATGGAGGACGTTTTCTCATATCCACAGCTTGACGGAGGGGCTCACTCTCCATTTTAAGCTGATGGAGGGTGGCCTTCTCTCCGTCAAGGTCTTCGGGCACTTTGGGACTCGTACAAGGTGCTGCGTGGAGAGCTCTTCTGATAGTGAAGACTCCTCCTCGGGCGGGAGTGACGAGGAGGACAGTGGCAGCGACGACGAGGGCGGTAGGCGGCAGGATGACGGGTCCGACTAGGTGTCGGGTGCCGCTCCGTGCGGCACCGGCGACCCCATCATCCGTGTCGCCGGCTCCTTGAACTTCTCAGGGTCGTCTCCTTGGGCGGCTGACGTTGGGAGGCTGCGGAAGAGGAAGAGGGCGGGCGGCAAGGCCGTCAAGTCGGAGTATGCAGGCACCGACGCCTTCGACGCGTACTGATGTCCTGCCGCCTTGTCTTCGAGCTCTGCTTCCGGCGCCGCCATCACCACCCAGCCTTTGGATGGCCACCAAGATGTTCTCCCTGCATCTTCTGCCACCCGTAGCTCGCCTAGGTGCTCCTTTTGCCCTTCTCACCTCCTTGACCTGCCTCCTGAGGAGAGGGGCAAGAAAGGGATTACGGGCACCTTATCTCTTTTTAGTTTGTAAGCCTTCGAGCCTTTGTTGAATTTAAAACTTGTAATCCCTTCATTCATGTTTTTCATTCCCTACGGACTGTACCTGAGTGGAATGTTTTTAATGAAAAAGGGATGCTTGCCGGGTCATTTGTTTGCGGGTGGAACCCACGACAAGGAGTAAATCCTTGATATCTCTAAGATAAACATTTTCTCGCCCAGCAACAGGCCTTGCCGTCTCCCCACTTCGCTCGACATTTCTCACGCCTTTGGCAGAGGCAGGGATGAGGCGGGTTCAGGCTCCTTGTTTCATCCTTTCGCTGTCGCGACTACGACCAAACTTGGTCCCAGGAACGAGCCCTAGGGCCTAGAGTTAGGGGAGCACGGTAGCTTAAGGAAAAACGAGGTTTCACATACCTCAGTCCAATGGAATGCATGATAAGGGATGAAGAACTTATCTGAAGCTGCAGCCCCCGGCAACCCTGGTTTGCCATGGGTGAATCTTTGCTCTTGCAGCCCCCGGCAATACTGGCTTGCCGGGGCCTAGATGCTAGTCTATTCCTTTTTTTCTCCCCAAGTGGTTTGGCAAGGATATCTGTGTGTCATGTGAACCAAAGAAGACAAAAGAAAGACAAAGAGACGCACACTCGACCTCTAAGCTAGGGGTTAGTCACCGCTAAGCACTATCAACCCTAACCAAGGACGAGACTCGACCTAGCATGCATGCTATAACTTAGGGCGCCAGCGCTTCATTTATTTATGCTCAGGGTCTGCGCCTGGCTTTGTACAAAGGCTTACATGCATCATCGGCAAGGCTCGTACAAAAGGTGGCTTGCCGGGGGGCCTGGCAAGCCGCGCCTCACGGGTAAAACTTGCGAAGATGCTCAATGTTCCAGGAGTTACTCACCGGAATGGCATCTTCGGTCTCCAGGCGGACTGCGCCGGGCCTGGTGACTCCTATAACACGATAAGGGCCTTCCCAATTTGGCGTCAACTTGTTGGAATTCTTGGCCGATTGAACGCGCCGAAGAACAAGGTCGCCTTCCTCAAAGCTTCGGGCATGAACCTTGCGGCTATGGTAGCGGCGCAAGGCTTGCTGGTAGTGCGCTGCTCTCACAGCCGCCCGAAGACGATCTTCCTCAAGGAGCGTTGTGTCATCTTGCCGCAATTGCTCTTGCTCAAGCTCATCATAAGCGAGTACTCGAGGTGACCCGTATATGAGTTCCGTGGGGAGAACTGCTTCTGCCCCATATACCAGGGCAAAGGGTGTCTGGCTGGTGGCTCGATTTGGTGTCGTTCTGATTGACCAAAGAACCGCTGGCAATTCATCAATCCAGCGCCTTCCACTCTTGTGCAGTCTATCAAAGGTCTTTGTCCTCAGGCCTTGCAGTACTTCAGCATTTGCCCTCTCAGCTTGACCATTGCTTCGTGGGTGAGCAATGGAAGCGAAACAGACCTTGCTGCCGAGGTCTTGAATAAATTGCATGAAGGTGTGGCTTGTGAACTGCGTGCCGTTGTCGGTGATGACCCTATTGGGTACACCAAAACGGCACACCAGTCCTTTGAAGAACTTGACGGCTGACTGTGCTATGACCTTCCTCACTGCTTCCAGTTCTGGCCACTTTGTGAACTTGTCGATTGCAGCGTACAAGTACTCAAAGCCCTCGACAGCGCGGGGGAAAGGGCCCAGTATGTCGAGCCCCCAGACCGAGAAAGGCCAGGAGAGAGGAATGGTTTGAAGGGCTTGAGCTGGCTGATGAAGCTTCTTTGAATGGAATTGACACGCTTCACACCTGGTGACTAGTGTCGTCTCATCCTGGAGGGCAGTGGGCCAGAAGAAGCCTTGCCGAAACGCTTTGCCGGCAAGGGCCCTCGACCCTATGTGGGATCCACATACGCCTCCATGTATCTCCGCCAACAGCCCCAGTCCTTCCTCTCGAGGGATACACTTCAATTTCACACCGTTCAGCCTCTTTCTGTACAGGACGTCATCGACGAACTGGTACATAGTAGAGCGACGGGCTACTTTTTCCGCTTCTTCCTGCTCCTCAGGAAGTTCCCCTGTTAGGAGGAATCGGACGGTATGCTGTGCCCACGCTGGAGCCTGGGGCTCGGCGGCGAGGACTAAAGGCATTTCCTCCGCTATAGGAGCGGATGTCTCCACGGCAAGAGCTTGATGCTCCGTCGAAGCTAGCCGTCCTGTGGCAGGCTCAGTGTCTCCAGCAACATCCTTGCCGACGGCTTCGGGGAGCTCGGCGGGAAAGTACTTGCCAGGCCCTAATTTTCTCCTCTTGTTCTGCTCTGTTGATGGATCAACAGATGGCTGAGTTAGCCGAAGCACAAAGGTACCTGGTTCCACATGTAGCTTGAGGGCAGCGCATTTTGACAGGTAATCGGCGATGTCATTCTCCGCTCGGGGAACGTGTTCTGCCTATATACCGTCAAAACGCTCTTCCAGCTTTCTCACTTCATCGACGTAGGCCTTCATCAACGGGCTCTGGTAATCCTTGTTGACTTGCTTGACGACAAGTTGCGAGTCGCCCCTGACGACGAGTTTCTTGATTCCGAGGTCCGCCACGATCCTAAGACCAGCAAGCAGCCCTTCGTACTCAGCCGTATTGTTTGTTGACACCTCCCTGGGGAAGTGCATCTGGATCACGTACTTGAGGTGCTCTCCGGTGGGCGCGACAAGCAGTACGCCAGCCCCGGCGCCCGGTAAGAAGAAAGCTCCATCAAAGTACATGATCCAGTCGCAACTTGCCTCCTTGCCGGGGAGAGCAGTCTCTTGGGCTTCTTCGTCAGGCGTCGCGGTCCATTCTGCAATGAACTCCGCCAGGACTCGGCTTTGAATCGTCGAGGTACTCTCAAACTTGAGGCCAAAGCTGGACAATTCCAGTGCCCACTCTATGATTCTTCCCGTTGCGTCTGGATTGTGCAATATCCGTTGCAGAGGGAGGCGAGTGACGACAGTGATTTCGTGCGCCTGGAAGTAGTGACATAGCTTCCTCGAGGCCATAAGAAGGTCGAAGAGCAGTTTCTGCACACCGAAGTACCTTGATCTAGCCCCCTGCAGGAGGGAACTAACAAAGTAGACTGGGTGCTGCATCATTTTCTTCTTCGGCGGCACTCCAACTGGTTGTGTCATCTCTGCATCGGTGGCATCAGGCTCTGTCGCTGCTATTACCTCGTCACCAATTTCTCTCTGCGCCACTAGTGCGGCGCTAACCACCTGGTTCGTTGCCACCAAGTATAGCAGCAATGGTTCCCGTGGCCTAGGCACAACTAGTATTGGCGCGGAGGAGAGGTACCTCTTCAAATCTTGCAATGCTGCTTCGGCTTTTGGTGTCCACTCCATCGGGCCCGCCTTTTTCAAAATCTTGAAAAAGGGAAGGGCGCGCTCGGCGGACTTGGAAATGAACCTGCTCATGGAGGCAACGCAACCAGCAAGCCGACGCACATCCTTGACTCGCTTGGGTGCTTCAATCTGCTCTACAGCTTTGATCTTGTCCGGATTGGCCTCTATCCCGCGCTGCGACACAAAGAACCCGAGAAGCTTGCCGGACGGGACGCCGAAGATGCACTTCTCAGGGTTCAGCTTGAGATTGATCTTGCGTAGGTTTGCAAATGTTTCTTGTAAATCCGGTATGAGGGTTGTCCTGTTCTTGGTTTTGACCACTATATCATCCATATAAGCTTCCATATTTCTATGGAGCTGGGGTTCAAAACCAATCTGGACCGCCCTTGCAAACGTTGAACCAGCACTCTTCAACCCAAAGGCATCCGTATGAAACAATATGTACCACATGGGGTGATGAATGCCGTTTTCTCTTCGTCTTCTCTTGTCATGAAGATCTGGTGGTAGCCGGAGTAGGCATCGAGGAATGACAGCAGATCACACCCAGCCGTGGAGTCAACAATCTGGTCGATGCGCGGCAACGGGAAGGGGTCTTTGGGACAAGCCTTATTGATATCTGTGTAATCGATACACAGCCTCCATTTCCCATTTGCCTTGTGCACTACCACTGGATTGGCCAACCACGTTGGATGGAGCACTCCTCTTACCAAACCCGCTGCTTCCAGTTTCCGGATCTCCTCTGTGATGAACTCTTGTCGTTCTAAGGCTTGCTTTCTGACCTTCTGCATGACGAGCCGTGCATGAGGATAGACAGCAAGGTGGTGCTCAATCACCTCCCTGGGAACGCCGGGGATGTTGGATGCTTGCCATGCAAACACATCGACATTCGCCCGCAGGAAGGTGACGAGCGTGTCTTCCTATTTGTCGTCAAGGGCGGAGCTTATGGTAAAAGTCCCTCCTGTGTCGTCCTCCTTGACAGAAACCTTCTTGGTTCCCGGTGGTGTGGCCCTGGACTTCTTGTTTCTGTCGGTGGAGCTCTCTGGCACGTCCTCAACGGGAGCGCTACACTCCGAAGAGGTGCGCTTGCCGGAGTGGGTGCCTGAGGTCTCGCCGGTCTTCTTATTTTTCCTTCCCGGGGCTCCAGTGGCAGGAGCAAGCGCCTTAGCAGTGGCAGCTGCTGCAACTACCTGTTGGTAGAGTTGGTCAGCGCAAATTAGCACATCCTTCTTGTCTGATGGGACGGTGATGATCGTCATAGGCCCCGGCATCTTTAGGGTGTTGTAGGCGTAATGTGACGCCGCCATGAACTTGGCCAGCGCTGGGCGGCCAAGGATCCCGTTGTAAGGCAAGGGGATCTTGGCAATGTAGAACACAATCCTTTCTGTCCTATAGTTCAGATCACTCCCAAAAGTCACGGGCAACGTGACCTTTCCCTTTGGTTGACTTCTTCCTGGATTGACCCCCTGAAACGTGCCCGTCTCTTCGAGGTCTTCATCAGGAATCTGCAGTTTCTCGATCACGGCAGGCGAGATTAAGTTCAAACCAGCCCCGCCATCGACTAGCATCTTTGTCACCTTGAGGTTGCGTATTGTTGGTGAAACCAACAATGGCAAGCACCCGACTGCAGTAGTGCGATCAGGGTGTTCCTTAGTGTCAAAAATGATAGGTGTGCTGGACCACTTCAGCGGCCTTTGGGCATCAAACGACGGCTCTGCCGCCGTAATCTCACGTGCCCACTGTCTAAGCTGGCGGTGAGAGGTATGCAGCGAGGCGCCGCCATCGACGCACATGGCCTCCGTAGCTTTCTGAAATTCTTGGTCACCAGACTCATCGTCTTCTTCGCGATCATCGTCTTCTGGCTTTTTGTCATGGCCCCGGGCGGGCCTCTCCTGCTGTTTATCTTTGCTGCGACAGCCCGCCTAGCCGTCACGCTTCTTGCCGGACCCCTCAGCACTATCCTGGCCTTTCTCCTTGTCCCGCCTCTCATATTCACCCCTCTGCTTCTCAGCAAGGAGCTCAACCTGTCGGCAGTTCTGGAGATCATGGCCTTTGGTGCGATGGATCTTGCAGTATTGCTTGTCGGAGTTTCCTGGCTTCTCGGCAGCCGCCAAGGCCCGGCAGGCGACGCATCCGGCAATTTCCTTGCCGGGGTCATCTGCCTTGGTTTTCTAGGCGGAGCCGGCGTCGTCAGATCCCTCGACGGCAAGCACGGCTTTACCTTTGCGCTTCCTGTTGCGGCGCCGGCCTTTCTTCACCGAGGTGGCAGTATCCTCATCTGAGGAGTCGGTTTCCACGCCGGCATCTTCGCCGGGGTACTTCCTTCCCTCTTTAGCTCGGGCACATCTGTCAGCAAGAACATAGAGTTCTGCCACATCTTTCACCTTTGAAAGTGCGTTATATCGACTAGAGGGGGGTGAATAGGCGATTTTTATGAAATTCTTCACTAAGGAATTTGCCGGTGAGGAAATTCCTTAGCGAGGAACTACTAGCAGCGGAATAAGTACTCAAAAGTAAACACAACAGAATACAAGCATAGTCATCATGATGAAATGAAGACAGGCGCAGAGTACAGGAAGCGTAATCACAGGATAACACAGGATGAAGACAAACAGACTGAAGAAATTGAACTGAGGAAATTGAGAAAGTCTTTAGTCAAAGTCTTCAAACACAGATATGAACAAACCTACAGCATAGTTATGAGGAAATGAAAGAGTTGAGGAAATAGAACCATTAAGCTCGGTGAAGACAATGATTTGGTAGGCCAGTTCCAACTGCTGTCTCAGTTGTATGTCTGGTTGGAGCGGCTGAGTATTTAAACTCGAGGACACACAGTCCCGGACACCTAGTCAAGGACACTTAGTCCAAGACACCCAGTCCTCACCGTATTCTCCTTGAACTAAGGTCACACAGACCTCGTCCAATCACTCGTGGTAAGTTTTCAGGCGACTTCCAAACCTTCACAGACTTGGTCACTCGGTGATCCACAATTCCTCTTGGATGCTCTAGACCATGACGCCTAACCGTCTGGAAGAAGCATAGTCTTCAAAGGTAACAAGCGTCAAATCCACTCAGGATCAATCTCTTCAGTGATGCTCAATTACTTGGGGTTTGTAGGTGTTTGGGTTTTGGGTTTTTGGTTTTTCCTCACTTGATGATTTTCGCTCAAAGTCCTCGGAGGATGGGTTGCTCTCAAATGACAAGTGTCAGTTTCTCTCGGAGCAGCCAACCAGCTAGTGGTTGTAGGGGCGGCTATTTATAGCCTAGGGAGTAGCCCAACATGATAAGACATAAATGCCCTTCAATGATATGACCGTTAGGTGGATAGATATTTTGGGACAGCTGGCGCATAGCACAGCAACGGTCGGAATTTTGAGTAGTAAAATCCTCAGGGCTATCATGTTCCTCACTGTGTAGGCAATCCGCACTGGCGAATTCCTAACTCCTCAGTCAGGACAAATTCCTCAGAGACCAGAAGAACTTCGTCTCTGTCACTGAAGAAATTGACTGAACTTTATGAGATTTCCAATGGCTTCACTCGAAGGGATTGGTAGGTGTAGGATTTTGAGTTGAGCATCACATGGAAATTTTTCCTTAGTATTTCCTCGACACCTTTTAACAGTACGGTGTTTCCTATGACTCAATAAAGAGAAAAACAAAACTATGAACACGAAAGTCTTCAAGCTTCATATTTCTCGCATGAATATCAAGTCTTCACTTTCAAAGTCTTCATGAAAGTCTTCAGAAATACCAAAATCTTCAGTCGAAGATATTCATTTTTAGGGGTCGACTTTTCCTGTAAATATCAAACTCCTCATGGACTTATAGACCTGTGTACACTCACACACGCATTAGTCCCTTAACCTATAAGTCTTCAATACACCAAAATCACTAAGGGGCACTAGATGCACTTACAATCTCCCCCTTTTGGTGATTGATGACAATATAGGTTAAGTTTTCAACGGGGATAAACATATGAAGTGTAACTACTGATATTGAGGAATTTGATTGCAAGATATAGAAGAACCCCCCTGAAGATGTGCATAGTGAGGAATTTGCTTTTGAAGCAATGCACACTTGAAGAGTTGAATCATGGAGATCTCCCCCTATATCTTGTAATTCATACACGCATTTAACATATAATATGAAGAATTTGAAATGCATGATGAAATATGGTGCCTGATGAAATTCAGCATGCGTGCAATAATATTTAACGAGGAATAAGCATGCAGAATAGTGCATCAAGATTATCAGAGCACAGTGCATCAAAAGTATCAGAGCACCATCGGGTTTAAGATTACAACTCGATCCAATAAAGTTTCAGAAGAACGAGAGTTGTAACTTAGCAAAAAAACTCCCATATAGTAGACCCGCTTGAAGACTAACTCATATTTCTCCCCCTTTGTCATCGAATGACCAAAAGGATCGAAAATGAGGACTAATGCCCTTGAAGATAATCATGTTGATGAAGGAGCGCCAGCGTTGTTGGGGTCGTTGATTGATGTAGGGCCTGCCGCAGTGTCGTCCAAATCTTCATGTTCATCAGTGCCGCGCGACGAAGAATATGAGTTGGCCACCAGAGAAGGAACCTTGAGCTTCTTGAATTTCTTCGGAGGATGTGCAGACCAGTCAAAATCTTCATTAAGACCCATGTTCTTCAGATCTTCTTCACCATACAGATGTGACAGGATTGCCCAGGTGCGACCGAAGACTTGATGGAGGTAGTAGTGGTTTTTCTTCACTGCATTGTGTGTGGCAGTCATGTTGTGAAGAAGTGAACCAAACTGATGCTTAACCCATTTGTGATTTTTATCCACCTTCTAGTGAAGACTAAGCAGAAGTTCACGGTCAGTCATCACGCGCGGAGCAGTGGCTTGAGGAGTGGACTTAGGTGCATTGGCAGAGTCATGTGTGGCAGAGTCATCATTGGTGGAATAAGATGCAGCTTTGCGAAACTGACCATCCAATGGACGAATGCCTTCATCTATTATAGCTGGTGCCTTGCCCTTTCCATCAACTGAGGAATATGTCTGCTTGAGGACTTCAATTGGGGGCAAGTAGACCTTGTCCTGAGGAATCTCATGATCCAAGGTGCATAAGGCTTCAGCTCAAACGGAGACAGTGCAACATTGGCCATAGTCCTCATGAAGAAATCGTGATAATTGACAGGAATGCCATGAACGATGTTGAATACTAGATTCTTCATGATGCCAACAATTTCCTCATCAGATGAGTCGTGGCCTTTGATAGGACTGATTGTCCTCGTAAGAATACGATAGACAGTTCTGGGCACGTACAGCAATTCCTTCACGAGGAATTTGGTTCTTGGTGCTTGACCTGGCTTCAAAGGTTTCATCAGCACCTGCATGTAATGATGTGTGAGCTCAGGTTCACTGTAGATGCAGCGAGCTTCTTCAAGGGGAGGACTGAGTGGTAGAGCATGAAGCAATTCAGAGGCTGGTGCAGTGTAGTGAGTGTTTTCAGACATCCAGTCCAGCACCCATGAATTCACATCTTCAGCATCTCCGGTGATGTGCAGTGTTGCATATAATTGAAGAATCAGTTCTTCATTCCAATCGCAGATGTCAAAGCAAAAGTTGAGCAGCCCAGCGTCGTGAAGAACACTGAGGACTGGTGCGAAGCACGGCAGAGATTCCATATCCACGTGAGGAATATGCTCATGGTAGAAAATCTTCTCCTTGTTGAACAGCACTGAGGAATAGAAATTGGCTTGACTAGCAGTCCAGAAACGCCTCTTCCTAATGCGAGCAGAGTCATATGGGTTGTAATCTTCGAAGAATACGTGCTCGCCGAAGAAATCATCAGCCTTGAACTTTTGCTTGCGTGAGAATGGATCTTTTGGCTTCGGCAGAGGAGTGTCTGTGAGTTGCATCACGGCCTCAGGAATCTCAATCGCAGGTTCTTCAGGCTGAGGAATTTCTGGTTCCTCCTTAGTGGCAGTCAGCGTAGTTGGTTGCTCAGCAGCAGTAGTTTCATCAGCGCTAGTGGCTGGAATTTCCTCATGGACAGATGCAGTGGGATGAGTTTCTTCAGAGCCCATGTGAACAGTTTGTGTGGGGGACTGAGGAATTTGATGTAGAGGAGTGAACATTGGAGAGTTTGGATGCTGAATTTCCCAGAATTCATCACTGATTACGGGTGTGGAGCAGCCAATGTCCACATCATCATCTTCCATTTCTTCAACGCCAGCCTCTTCAGCTGTGAACTGAGGCACACGCGAGGAGATGATAGGTGTTGAAGGGATCGCATCCACTTCAATTTCTTCATCCAACGGTCCAGACGACGCAGCAGAATGATTTTCTTCATCAGATCCGCTGGGGATCACATATTCTTCATCAAAAGGAACAAGGTCCTTTGATGGCCTGGTTGAGAGGGGAACAACATCAATCGGATGTGCAAATGAACTTGTCATAGGATTCATTTTCTTAAGAATCTAAAGCAGCTGATGCTTTCCTTTTCTTCACTGCAGCATGCTCTATAGCCTTGGACTTCTTCACATCCGATGCAGATGGAAGGATTGAAGTTGAAGTTGGTGCAGGAGCAGCTGAGGAATCTGGTTGATTTTCTTCAGGTACAACTGGTGCAGTTGCCCTGAGTTCTTCAGTTTCTTCAGGCACACCACTAGTGGGTGCCCTGGCAATTTCTTCAGCGGCTGGAATGCAGTCATCAGCCCTGGAACTCACATTATCTTCAGCAGCCTGATTGTCATCAGCGGTGCTGGCATTTTCTTCAGTAGGCTGAGCAGATGCTTCAGCCTGAGGAATTTGCTGTTGCGTTGGGGCTGCAACATTGGAAGTGAAGTTATCCGCAACTTTCCCAAAATGAACCTTGGCTCCAAGCCAATCAGCGCGATATGCTTCAAAGTCATCACTGAGTTTCTTAATCTCAATCTGAGTAGTGACAAGTTCTTCAGTTGTCATAAAGATAACGTTTTTCTTCAGATAGCGCTCTTTCTTGTACTGCGCTTTCTTGATCTGCCTGGCCTTCTCAAATTTCCACTTTTCTTCTTGAATGAAGTGGGTCAGCATGTGACTCTGGCCAGGAGTCAGCTTGAAGTCAGGCAAGGGAGTGTTGGGGTCCTTATGCCAATCATCAACGTAGTCGAGGATCAGCTTGGGATCCAAAAGCAGTGGCACCTCTGATCCTTTGGCTCTAGCAGCCCTAACTTGCCTGTCTCTGATGATTTCTGCAAGTTCATCATCATCAGCTTCGTCTTCATCAAACGGCACTTGGAAAGCGACTTGCTTCTTTTGAGGACTTGGGCATGGACCTCATCCAGCAGTGGCCTTTGTCTTGAGCAGTGAGGGGCCAGCTGAGGAACTTGGTGCAGCTGAGGAACTAGCTGAGACACCTGAGGCAATTGAGATGCCGGCAGTCCTTTGGCACAAAGCGAGATGCACAGGTGCTGAGGATTTGGTCGGAACAGCTGAAGGCTTTGGCGGAGGAGCTGAGGACTTTGGAGGAATAGGAGCAGCATGAGGAATTGGCCGTGAGGGCTTTGATGATTCTGGCCGTGAGGGCATTGCTGAGGAAGCACTTGGCTTGTGTGCAGGCTTCTTTGACATAGCCTTCTTTGGCTTGACAGCAAAGGCCTCAGCAGAGGCAGCAGCAGCGGCAGAGTCTTCATTGAATTTCCTCACTGCTTCTTTGGCTTGCTTAGCCAACTTGCCTTGGCGCTTGGCCCATTCATCAGGATAGTCCTCACCGCGCTTGAGGCTGGTGGGATCAGCAATTTGGCCAGGTGCCAGTGGTGCTCTTGGGCATGGAGGATTGAGTGCGAATTTCTTCATATACTTAGGAGTGACATATCTGTACTCCCTCCATTCTCTTGCCCATCTCCTCTCTATCTTCTAAATGCGCACTTTGCGCTCATTCTTGGTTTCCTCAGTAGGTGTGCAGTACCCAGCATATATGTCATCAAGGATTTCAAATGTTGTATTTACCTCAGGCCTCTTTCCTCCCTTCTGTGGCCTTTTACCATCAGCCATTTTCTTCAAGTTGAGGAATTTGAACAATCGAATTCTCTGAAGAAGTATGCAACTTTTCTTCGAGGAACGCTGCAAATGAGTTAAGTTGATGAGAACCTAGTGATTCAGCAGCTGACATGTGTACCTGTGAACAGACTATAGTTGCGAGGAATTTGGAGAGGTCATATGCGTTCTCGGAAGGTTTTTCAAAATGAACAAGTTTGAGGAATTTGACCAGATGAGTCTTGAAGATTTTCACTAAGAGTTCTTTGTCTTAGGTTCCAGAGTTGTATAGATCGAAGATCCACACAATTGAGGAATCGTGAAGAAAAATGATGCTTAGAGAAACGAATCAAGAATAGATGACTTTGTGAGGTGTTCAGTGTGTGAAGATATGAAGAAAAACACTTTTGAAGATTTTGTAGATAATCATTCGAATCAACGAGGGCAGTAAAAGTAACTTTTAATTACCCTGGGTGAAGAACACGACGAACTGGAGTGAGGAGATGTGAAGTTCATCTGTGCAGATCTTCCACGCCCTAACTTGGCGGAGGAAGACGGCTACGGCGGCGGCAGAGTGAAGATGTCCGCGGTCGGCGCGAGTACGTCGACGACGAGGTCGAGGCAGTGAAGCTCTTCCTCACCGGCGGAGATGAAGTAGCGGAAGCGCTAGGGTTTGAGAAGCTCGAGCTGGAGAGAGAGAGAGGTCGAGCAGAGTAAAAGAAGTGAGGAAGGGAAGGAGGGGTATTTATAGCCACGGTGAAAAACTGCTCGCCCGAAGAAATTGGACGAACATGCCCCTGACCCTTCTCATTCGCATGATATGTGTCACCCACGTAGTGAGAGGTGGAGATCGTGTTAGATCGTGGGTGAGTGGATAAGTGTATCGTGGGATGCGGAACGGTTTGAGCGGCAAAACCGAAAATTTCGATAAGATAGGTTTTAAAGTTCCGTTCGCAATTTCTTCAGCTGACAAGGACACAGTGAAGATTTTGAACGAGTTTCAAATAGAACGCACATGAAGAATTTGTGAACAGATTGGGTTGAGTATAGCATAGAGGAGAAGGGTCCGATCACATTCACTTAGCAGAAAACCAACTTGAAGAAATAGCAATAAGTGAATGATGTAGAGGACATAAACTCATATATATATATATAGCCAATGAAGAAAAATGACGGAACCAGTGAAGACTATGCAAAGTTGAAGAATATGAATAATTTGAGGAATTTCAACTTTTGGTGGTGGCGTGACCCACCGTATAAGAATGATGATTTCAGATACCGCGTACAATTATCGTAGGGTTCCGAGAATCAAATTCTTCATTAATTTCTTCACACTAAGAGTGTTATTCTTCATTGATTGAAGAAAAACGTTTCTTCATGTGTTGCACATCTAAGTCATCAATTTTGCATAAGTGTTAGGATGAGTGTCCTTTTCAAAGAACATTCGAAGACTCTAAGATATTTAGCTCACACCGCAACTTGCTAAATCTCTTCTCATCTAAGGGCTTTGTGAAGATATCGGCTAGCTGTTCTTCAGTCTTCACATGCTCAATAGAAATGTCGCCCATCAACACATGATCACGAAGAAAATGATGACGAATCTGAATGTGCTTTGTCTTCGAGTGCTGAACTTGGTTGCGAGCAATCTTGATGGCACTCTCATTGTCACAGAAGAGAGGTACATTCTTCATGTTGATGCCATAGTCCTTTAGAGTTTGCTTCATCCATAGCAATTGGGCACAGCAAGAACCAGCGGCAATGTACTCAGGTTCAGCAGTAGATAGTGATACGCAGTTCTGTTTCTTCAAGGACCAACAGACCAAAGATCATCCGAGGAAATGACATGTACCAGATGTTGACTTGCGATCCACACGATCACCAGCATAGTCAGAGTCAGAATATCCAACAAGATCAAAAGCCGAGCCCTTGGGGTACCATAATCCAAGTGTTGTGTGTGAGCTAGATATCGAAGAATATGCTTCACAGCCTTATGGTGTGATTCCTTCAGTGCAGCTTGAAATCGGGCACACATGCAAACACTAAGCATTATATCTAGCCTAGATGCACATAAGTATAATAAGGAACCTATCATGGAGCGGTATACCTTATGATCGAAGTCAATACCATTTTCATCAGTGCACAGATGGCCATTTGTGGGCATAGGAATTCTGACGCCTTTGCAATCTTGCATGCCGAATTTCCTCAGTACATCCTTGAGGTATTTCTCCTGAGATATGAATATGCCATTGTGTTGTTGACGAATTTGAAGACCTAAGAAGAATTTCAACTCTCCCATCCTAGACATTTGATATTCTTCACTCATCATATAGGCAAATTCATCACTATAACGTTGGTCAGTACAGCCAAAGATAATATCATCAACATATACTTGGAACACAAACAATTCACCATCATAAGATTTAGTGAAAAGAGTAGGGTCGAGTGAACCAGGTTTGAAGCCTTTCTTCATGAAGAGTTCCTTCAAAGTATCATACCAAGCCCGTGGGGCCTGCTTGAGGCCATAGAGGGCCTTGTTGAGTCTGAAGACTTTGTTAGGATTCTTTGGATCTTCAAAACTTGGGGGTTGATCAACATATACTTCTTCCTCAAGCTTACCATTGAGGAATGCACTTTTCACATCCATTTGATATAGAGTGATATCATGATGGTTAGCATAAGCAAGCAATATGCGAATAGCCTCAAGTCTAGCAACAGGTGCAAAAGTTTCATCGAAATCAATTCCTTCAACCTGTGTGTAGCCTTGAGCTACAAGCCGTGCCTTATTCCTCACCACAAGGCCATTTTCATCTT
The DNA here is from genome assembly GCF_003073215.2 of Triticum urartu. Classification (NCBI taxonomy): domain Eukaryota; kingdom Viridiplantae; phylum Streptophyta; class Magnoliopsida; order Poales; family Poaceae; genus Triticum; species Triticum urartu. Next base: position 619,705,027 of record NC_053023.1, read on the forward strand.
GCTTGTTGCGGTAGATCCACTTTGTGCCGATGATATTGTGCTTGCGAGGATCTGGACATTTGACCAGTTCCCAGACATTGTTGAGCTCGAACTGATGTAATTCTTCTTGCATGGCCTGAGTCCACTCAGGCTCCAAAAATGCTTCATCTACCTTAGTGGGCTCTGTAATAGAGACAAAAGCATACTGCCCACAAAAGTTAGACAAATGTGAAGCTTTTGAGCGTGTGAGAGGACCTGGCGCTTTGATGTCATTGATCATCTTTTAAACTTGCACTTCTTTTGCAATGCGAGGATGAGCTGGTTGTCGTTGAAGAGTTTGATCAGCGTTTTCTTCAGCATTTTCTTCAGGTGCATTAGCTCGACGTTCTTCATGTTCTCGAATGAATTCTTCAGCAGATTCTTCAGTAGGAATGACATCCTCAGTAGCCTTGAACTTGATAGTTTCCTCAGGTGTTGGTTCATCTATCACAGTAGGTAGGTGCTCTCTTTGCGAGCCATTAGTTTCATCGAACCACACATCTACAGTTTCAACAACTTTGTGAAGAACATTGTTGAAGACTCTGTAGGTGTGCGAGTCCTTTCCGTAACCAAGCATAGAACCTTCATGTGCTTTCGGTGCAAATTTTGAGTTGTGATGAGGATCTCTAATCCAACATTTAGCACCGAAGACTTTGAAATAACTTACATTGGGTTTCTTATCAGTGAGGAGTTCATAGGCAGTCTTTTTGAAGAATTTGTGAAGATATACTCTGTTGATGATGTGGCACGCAGTATCAATTGCCTCAGTCCAGAAACGATGAGGCGTTTTGTATTCATCAAGCATAGTGCGAGCCATCTCAGCAAGAGTCCTGTTCTTGCGCTCCACGACGTCGTTCTGCTGAGGAGTGTAAGGAGAAGATAACTCATGAGTGATACCAAGTTCATCAAGATAGTCATCGAGACCAGAATTCTTGAACTCAGTGCCATTGTCACTTCTGATGTGCTTGATCTTCACACCAAAGTTGGTTGAAGCCCTCGAGGAAAATCGTTTGAAGACTTCCTGCACTTCATGTTTGTAAGTAACAAGGTGTACCCATGTGTAACGAGAATAATCATCAACAATAACAAAACCATATTGAGATGCTTCATTTGAGATAGCAGAATAATGATTAGGACCAAAGAGATCCATGTGAAGAAATTCAAATGGGCGAGTGGTGGTCATGATAGTCTTCGCTGGATGCTTGGCCTTGGTCATCTTCCCAGCAAGTCGTCGATGCCAGAGCCAACCTTCTGAAGCTTTTGTAAGTAAGCACACGGCTGGTTGTGGTCCTGTAGAGAAATCAACAATATGCAGGTCTCCTCTCCTAAAGCCCTCGAAGACTTTGGAATTGTCAGCTTCCATAACCACAACACAACGATACTTGCCAAAGACAACAACCATATCAAGATCACAAAGCATTGAGACAGACATAAGGTTGTATCCTAAGGATTCAACAAGCATGACTTTGTCCATGTGTCAATTCTTTGTAATCGCAACCTTACCTAGACCCAATACCTGACTTTTGCCTTTGTCAGCAAAGATGATATGCTTCAGATGCGACGGAGATAATGGAGCATCCATCAATAGATTCTTGTCACTGGTCATGTGGTTTGTACATCCACTATCAAGGACCCACTCAGTGGCTTTGGGTTGATCATCCTGCAGATGAATTAGTGTAGCTTACAAACTCATATACTTCATCAGTGAAGAATATGACATCAATTCATCAGATCAATTTCATCAAGTAAGAGAACTGATAAAGCAATATGAGGACGTGAGAAATGAAAGTTCATTTCTTCATGATTAGCCTGCGTCCTATCAGGCATGCTCAGGTCTCCGGCAAATTCTTCAGACGATTACGTGCGTCTGGAGACCTGACCCTGCAGAAGAGATTAGTTCTTTTTCTTCACCACCCACATTTGAAGGGGTGGCAAAGAGTTCATCATTCTGCGAGCTCCATACGAAAAGGATGGCATGGAAGCCAGTCCATTTCGTCTCACATAAGAGGGGTTAGAGTAAGCATAAGAGTATGCAGAGAAATTCTTCGAGGACTTATGGACATAATGATTTGAAGAATAATGCACATATCCATAATCCTTAGATCTTCCCTGCAAAACAGACGGGTTAGCACGATGATGTTCATATGAGGACTCTGCTCCATATGAGGAATTTGGTCCGTATGAAGAATTTGATCTGGGGTTCCTATTCTTCACAGGTGGCGTCATGATGACATTCACCTGAAGATTATCAAGACATCTTTTGGGAACCCAGATTTTCTTCATAGGGGAGCCGTTCCTGCAGTTAGTGCCAACATATCTAGCAAATACTTCACCATTCTGATTTTTGAATAGCTTATAGTTGGAGTCAGTTGACTCATCATCAGAATGAGGAGATTCACATGCAAATCCAGATAAGTTAGATGAATCAACTGGAGGTCCCTTTGCAGCAACCCATGTAGTTTTGGGGTACTGCTCAGGCTTCCAATATGTACCATCAGCATTGAGTTTCCTCTCAAAGGCGATACCCTCTTTCCTAGGGTTCTTGTTGAGGATCTGCTTTTTAAGCACATCACAAAGAGCCTGATGCCCTTTGAGGCTTTTGTACATGCCTGTCGTGTACAATTCCTTCAGCCCTGCATTGTCAGTGATACTAGCAATGTCCTCAGATGAGGAATTAGTGATAGCAGAGGCATGTGAAGAATTTGAAACATTAGCAGCATTTGAACATTCAGGTGAAGAATTAGCAGATTCACGTTCAATGCACTTCAAGCATGGTGGAACAAATTCTTCCTGAGAAGCACTTATTTGTTGAGCAAGTAATGAATCGCGCTCCTTCTGAAGATCTTCATAACTCACTCTTAGCTTCTCAAGGTCTTGCTTTCTTTGAAGAAATTCATAAGAAAGCTTCTCATGATCCAATAAGAGAGTGTTATGATGACTTTGAAGTTTGTCAAGCTTGGACTGAAGTCTCTGAAGATTTTCAGTCAAGGTTTCAGTGCGATCCATTTCTTCACCCAACATATCATCACTTTTATTTAGCATGTTTTGAACCTTTTCTAAAGCCCTTTGTTGTTTTATAGAAATCTTAGCCAGTTTAGAATAGCTAGGTTTAAGGTTTTCATCAGATTCATTCTCACTTGATTCAGAGGAGGTATATTTGAGTACCTTGGCACCCTTTGCCATGAAGCAATAGGTGGGAGCATAGTCATCATCGCCTTCATCAGCCTTGTTGGTGTGGTCATTTTCTTCAGTGTTGAAGATAGACTTGCTGACGAATGCAGTAGCGAGAGCAAGGCTCGCCACTCCGGATTCGGACTCCTCAGATGACTCCTCTTCCTCATTTTCTTTAGATTCAGCCTCAGAGTCCATTTCCTTGCCAATGAATGCCCTGGCCTTCTTGGAGATGCTCTTCTTGTGATATGAAGGCTTGGAGGATTTTGATGATGAGGATTTTGTGGATTTCTTCTTTTTCTTCGCATCATCAGAACTGTAATCCTTGTATTTCTTCTTCTTTGATTCCTTTTCCCACTGAGGACAATCTTGAATGAAATGTCCAGGTTTCTTGCATTTGTGACAGAGCCTCTTCTTGTAGTCACTGGATGAGGAATCATTGCTCTTTGAGGATCTTCCAAGGCGACCACGTCTTGAGAACTTTTGGAACTTCTTCACCAGCAGAGCCAGATCATGGCTCAGTTCTTCAGGATCACTGTCGGTGTCAAAACCGGCGGATCTCGGGTAGTGGGTCCCGAACTATGCGTCTAGGCCGGATGGTAACAGGAGGCAGGGGACACGAAGTTTTACCCAGGTTCGGGCCCTCTGATGGAGGTAAAACCCTACGTCCTGCTTGATTAATATTGATGATATGGGTATTACAAGAGTTGATCTACCATGAGATCAGAGAGGCTAAACCCTAGAAGCTAGCCTATGGTATGATTGTTGATGTGTATGTTGTCCTACGGACTAGAACCCTTCGGTTTATATAGACATCGGAGAGGGTTAGGGTTACATAGAGTCGGTTACAATGGTAGGAGATCTGAACATCCGTATCGCCAAGCTTGCCTTCCACGCCAAGGAAAGTCCCTTCCGGACACGGGGCGGAGTCTTCAATCTTGTATCTTCATAGTCCAGGAGTCCGGCTGAAAGGTATAGTTCAGCTATCCAAACACCCCCTAATCCAGGAATCCCTCAGTAGCCCCTGAACCAGGCTTCAATGACGACGAGTCCGTCACGCAGATTGTCTTCGGCATTGCAAGGCGGGTTCCTCCTCCAAATATTTCATAGAAGATTTTGAACACAAAGATAGTGTCCGGCTCTGCAAAATAAGTTTCCACATATGGCCATAGAGAGAATAATAATATTAACACAAATCTAATCTGCTAACGTATTCTGTGGTGCGACATGCCACGGCCAAGCCTTTATCCATTCAATTATCCCACCTCAGCGCGTTGTGCGAGGCGGTTTCCTTGGCACGTCTTGTTGAAGCAGAGATCGTATCCCCTCATTTCGGGATTCTCATCAATACGGGCGTGGGTAACCCCACCGCGCCTTTGATTACGGCGCTTGGAGATAAGCAAGTTTTACCAGGCTGATGGGGACATGTAGTCGCGTCCACCCATATAAGGGGATAAGGATCCACCTTTTCACCCACGCCTTCTTCCTCCTCTGCCTATCCATTCTTGCGCACTCGAGATCCAGCGCCCAAGTCCGTACTACCACCTCGACCTTCTCCAGTCATGTCCGGAGCGGGAGGCAAGTGGATGGTGTCCTCTGTCACGGAGGGACACATAAAAAAGTTGAGGAGGGCCGGATATCTGGCCAGCGACATCGCGCACCGACTCCCCGAAAAGGGGCAGCTCATCCCCACTCCTAGGCCCCATGAGAGGGTGGTATTTCTCCTCCATTTCCTCCGCGGACTGGGCTTCCCTCTGCATCCATTTGTCCGGGGGCTCATGTTCTACTTCGGCCTGAATTTCCACGATCTGGCCCCGAACTTCGTCCTCAACATCTCGGCGTTTATCGTCATGTGCGAGGCTTTCCTCCACATCCGCCCCCATTTCGGCTTATGACTAAAGACCTTCAATGTCAAGCCGAAGGTGGTGCGCGGCAGCCAGGCAGAGTGCGGCGGCACCATGGTTGGCAAGATGGCCAACGTCCTGTGGCTCGAGGGCTCCTTTGTGGAGACCCTGAAGGGGTGGCAATCAGGGTGGTTTTACATCACCGAGCCGCGCAACGCCGAATGGGTTGCACCCCCTGAGTTCTGATCCGGCCCCCCCACGCGGCTCACCTCCTGGAAGGAGACAGGCCTATCTTGGGGTAAAAAAGGAGAGCAGACCGGACTCCAAAAATGCATCCAAACCCTGGTGGACAAGAAGCTCAAGCTTGTCAACGTAGTCCAGGTTATGCTCGTCCGCCTGATCCTCCCATGTCAACGACGGGCCTTCAACCTTTGGGAGTTCGACCCGGCGCAGCATCAAACTCTTAACAGGCTCTTCGACACGACGTACGAAGATGCCTGGAGGATGCTTTTCAAGGGCGTCGAGGCTCCCGCATCCGCTGCCGAGGATCGCGGATTCAGTACTCAGCATCACGCTCATGCGGTAAGCTGTTTTTGTCCTTTTGCAGGGTATCAGTTTTTCATAGTTTGACTCTATGCAGGATCTGAGTTACCTTATCTTTGATAGGATTGGGAGGTGACGTCCGGACAGATCAACTGTCCGGCTCCTTTGACCGAAGGCCCAGCGGACGCCCATTTGGCGAAGCTGCTGGTTCCGGCACCCTACGTGGTGCCGGAGAAGAAGGCCAAGAAGGCCGCGGGGACTCGAAGGAGTGCCCGGCGCCAGGAGGTGTCGGATTCGTCATCCGATGGTCCCGAAGCGGCTTCCTCTCATGAGAACGAGGAGGAAGAAGAAGAGACCTCTCCCCCTCCAGCGGGAGGAGAGAAGAAAAGGAAGGCCGCCCTCTCTGAGGAGGCCGGAGGGTCCAAGAAGGGGCAACCCCTTCCTCCGGACTGCTCCACCGACGCCGACGACGACGAAGAGGAGTGGCAGCCCAGGGCCAAGCCCCTGGCGAAATCGTAAGTATCCGGATACCGGAGTGACTCATAGTATTTGTTTATTGCGCAGCTTTCCTTTATGTCGAATGTGTTTATGCAGCCCACCCAAAGACTGGCTCGACGCGTCATCGAGCGGCTCATTGGACTCGTCGGAGGTGAACTCGCTTCCGACGGCTTCCTCCCCCCACCCTACGGGCGACACCGAAGTGTTGTCCCAACAGGTTCCAAGCAGGGAGGAGGTGGTCCTGGAGGCGCCGCAAGGCGACCTCCCGGACTCCAGGAGTAAAGGGGAGGAAACCCCCCAGGGCTCCAAGTCCGGCTTAAGGCCGGACACAGCTCCGGAATCTTCAAAGGTTCCAGAGTCCGGCGGGCGACCTCCTTCCAAGAGGAGAAAGCCTACCGTGCCGGTGAGCTCCGTCCAACCGAAGGCGCCGGATAATATGTTGGAGGCACTCCAAGGTGCCTCCATCGACGAGGGGCACCGCACTATTATGAGTGCAGTGATCCAGAAGGTTCAGTCCGCCAAAAGCGGACTGACTGAAGCTTGTACAAGCCTTTTAATGGGCTTTGAGGTAAGTAAAGAATGTGTAAATAATAGTACCGCATAGACAGTAGCCCCTGATGCTCTATTTGGCGTTCGGGAAGAAAAGCTAGATAGAGGATCAAATAGAATTCACAGGACTCTAACAAAAATGAGTCAATATGCATGTGCAGGCTACCCTGCTTGCGTCCGCCGCACTGACTGCGGAAGTGGACGTGCTAAAGCAGGACCTCGAAAGGTCCGAGCAAGAGCTCGAGCGTGCCAAGAAGCAGCTCGAGGACAATGAAGGTAAGAAATACCTTGTTAAAAGTATATATATAAAAAAGGTGCAATTGCAAAAAATGACAGGATTATCGTGGCTATTGTAGGGGCCACGTCTGAGGTGGCGACCCTTAAGCAAGCGCTGGACGAGGCCGAGAAGAATTCGGCCTTGGAGCGCACCAAGCGGGCGAAGTATGAGACCGAGGTTGGCAAGGTGCGGCAAGAGCTTCAGGCTCTCATGGAAAAACATGAGAGTTTGGAGTGTGACTCGAAGACGCAAGCGTCCGAGCTTGTGGTGGCTATTGAAAATGCCAAATCTGCCAAGGCCGAATCCTAGAAGACCCTCCAGGAGTTGGATGAGGCGAAGAAGATTGCGGCGGGTAAGGCATTATTTATGCAAAGCAAACACATAAACGTGATTTACCTGTTACTTACCCAAATCCGGAGCTCTCCAGGAGTGTTCGCAGATCTTCCCCGGAGTGTATCCGATGCCGCCGCATTCTATCGAGCCGAGGAGGGAAGCTCGACGGAGAAGGTGTTCTGGTCTCAGTACGCTGAGGCCGGACACCCCGTGCCCCTGAGCGACCAGCTGAAGCAACTGGTCGAGCTCCACAAGGCGGCCGAACAGGCCATGAAGGGCCTCCTAGTTCGGCTGTGGCCTGGAGAGGCTCTGCCCGGGAGCTATTTCGGGCTGGTGCGGCGGCTGGTCGAGGCCTGTCCGAGGCTTGAAGACATCAAGCGCTCCGTCTGTATTGAAGTTGCCCGTAGGGCCCTTGCCCGTGCTAAGGTGCACTGGGGCAAGCTGGATGCGGAGAAGCTTGTGAAGGATGGGCCACCGCCGGGGAAAGAGCATCGCAAGCCCGAGAATTATTATAAGGATGTTCTGAAGGGTGCCCGCCTTGTGGCGGATGAATGTACCAAGGATGTATTTTTTGAGTAAAACCCACTCGTGTTATCCTGTGTGCTGAAAACTTGTTCATATGTGCTAAGCAATGCTGCTAGAATTTAAAATATTACCTTCTGTGCGGTTGTTTATCAATACTGAGAGATGGCGAGTCGTCGGCTTCTGCCCCCTTGCCGCTAGTGCTGGGGTGTTCGGGGATAAACCTGGGCGCTCTTTTTCCCATATTTGGGTCCTTCGAGGGAGGCGCTCAGCCCAACGAATGAGGAAATTGGACTATAATGCGTGAACACTCTCACTTAGCCATAGAATTCTATAATTTTAAATTTCGGCGAAGCCCCTAGTATTCGGAAGACCGAGTTCGGGGCGCTATCCACGCCTTGGCCGGACAGAACCGACTCCTCGCCCTAAGCGGCATAAGTCTTTAAGGACTCGAAAAGACCTCTCAAACAGCGACCAGATCTTGCCTCATCATGACGGTCAGTTTTAGCTTTCTCCACTGAGGTGCTCGACCCAGCTCAACTGGGGCACAATCGCAGTGGTTCTCCTAGTGCTACCTTAGCCGATATAGCGGAACGTAAGGCACCAAAACATAGGAGCCGGGCAAACCCAACTATTGACCCAAGACATGATTCGGAGCCGATGCATATAATGCTATAAGTTCGGGGTGCCGCACTTGTTAAAGTGTTCGGACTTCTTACACCATGTTGAGGGGTACTGAAGCCCCTGGCGTATTTTGGCCGTACCAAAGTGTACGGGTGCAACATGTCATTAAGGAACATATATATATATATATATAAAGGTAATGCAAAAAATAGACAAAAGCTATGCATTGTTCATTAAAATAGCTGCGATTAAAGTAGAACGATACAAGTAATGCGATAAACGAAAAGTTGGACTATTTAACATATCTGTTCCAGGGGCAAGCTGCGGAATAGTATGTGGAACGGGTATACTGCTCTTGATAGAGACCACCTGGGATTTCCGTAATGCAGCATGGCTTGTCTGTTTCTCTGGTTCTTGCATCATTTTGTGCGGCAGTTGAACTGCTGAACAGGCCTTCCAAAGAGTAGAGTCCTGAAAGTAAGAGAAAAGTAAAAAAATCGACAGCCCCTGGTGCAGTTTAAGCCGTGTTTTGGGCGTGCCATGATGGTGCCCCTCCCCCTATGCCCATGGTATTTCTAGAGCATAGTTATGTACGCGAAGTACTGGCATCGCCTTTTTGTGGGGGTTGGGGTTGGGACCGCATTGCTACGCCTGCTCAGAACGTGCCAGGCGGTCTTGTTGTAGGTTACTCCGGGCGCGCTTGACGGTGTCCGGACGTTTAATGGCCGGACTGGAGAACTGCCTGGAGAGGCTGCTTTATACTTCCGCTGCAAGGGCCGCCGTGTGCTCCTCCGTTCGAAGGGAGCGTTCGGTGTTTCCATTGACCGTAATTACTCCTTGAGGGTCTGGCATCTTGAGCTTAAGGTATGCGTAGTGCGGGACCGCATTGAACTTGGCGAATGCGGTTCGCCCGAGAAGTGCATGGTAACCACTACGGAACAGGACTATGTCGAAGATTAACTCCTCGCTTCGGAAATTATCCGGAGATCCGAAGACCACTTCAAGTGTGACTGAGCCTGTGCAGCTAGCCTCTACACCTGGTATTACGCCTTTGAAGGTCGTTTTGGTGGGCTTAATCCTCGAGGGATCTATGCCCATTTTCCGCACTGTATCCTGGTAAAGCAGGTTCAGGCTACTGCCGCCGTCCATAAGGACTCTAGTGAGATGAAATCCGTCAATAATTGGGTCGAGAACCAATGCGGCGAATCCGCCATGACGGATGCTAGTGGGATGGTCTCTTCGATCAAAGGTGATCGGGCAAGAGGACCATGGGTTGAACTTTGGGGCGACTGGCTCTATCGCGTATACGTCCCTTAACGCGCGCTTCCGCTCCCTTTTGGGGACGTGGGTGGCGTATATCATGTTCACCATCCACACTTGTGGGGGAAAACCCTTCTGTCCATTGATGTTCGGCGGCCGGGGCTCCTCGTCGTCATCGCTATGCAGCCCCTTGTCCTCATTGTCGGCGCTTAATCTGCCTGCCTGCTTGAACACCCAACAGTCCCTGTTGGTGTGATTGGCTGGCTTTTCGGGGGTGCCATGTATTTGGCACAAGCGGTCGAGTATTCGGTCCAAGCTAGACGGGCCCCTAGGATTCCTTTTGAATGAATTTTTCTGCTGACCGGATTTAGAGCCTCTGAATCCGGCATTAACTGTCGTATCCTTAGCATTGTCGCCGTTGATGCGGCGCTTCTGTTGGTTGCGACGCGACCTGCGACTAATGTCCCTGGTGTCCGAACGACCAGGGTTCTTGGTCATATTGTTGCTACGAGCAAGCCAACTGTCTTCTCCCGCGCAAAAGCAGGTCATGAGTGCCATGAGTGCTGCCATAGATTTCGTCTTCTCCTGTCCTAGGTGCCGGGCAAGCCACTCGTCACGGATATTATGCTTGAAGGCTGCTAAGGCCTCTGCGTCCGGACAGTCGAGTATTTGATTTTTATTTGTTAGGAACCGTGTCCAGAATTGCCTGGCCGATTCGTCTGGCTGCTGAATTACGTGGCTTAGGTCGTTAGCGTCTGGGGGTCGCACATAAGTGCCCTGGAAATTGTCGAGGAATGCGGCTTCCAGGTCCTCCCAATAGCTGAGTGACCCTGTTGGCAGGCTGTTAAGCCACTGCCGAGCTGGTCCTTTAAGCTTGAGTGGGAGGTATTTGATGGCGTGGAAATCATCGCCGCGGGCCATGTGGATATGAAGGAGATAATCCTCGATCCATACCGCGGGATCTGTTGAGCCATCATATGATTCGATGTTTACGGGTTTGAAACCCTCAGGGATTTGATGATCCATTATTTCGTCTGTGAAGCACAATGGGTGTGCGGCGCCTCTGTACTGGGCTATATCATGACATAGCTCCAATGAGCTTTGTCTACTGTGTTCGGCCCTGCCGAATTTGTGACCGGCGTGATGGTTACCGTCTCAAGCCGTGGGGCGCCTACGCGATCCGTAGATCGATCTTATTTGCCTTGCCTTGTCCTCCAACATGTCTCGTAAGTCCGGCGCATATTCCCGTGCCTTGGTACAGGGTGCGGCTTGGGTGGAGGGCCATGAGGCCTCTCTGTCGCGGCCACGAGGTGGCCTATCGGCCGCGTCGAGTGCTTCCTCCTCTAATTAGGGTAGCAACCTGCGCTTCGGGTAGCACTTGGAGGGGCGTTCGGGTTTATGCTCTTCGGCCGCAAGGACTTCAGTCCATCTATCGACTAGCCGATCTTGATCAGCTTTAAGCTGTTGCTGTTTTTTCTTAAGGCTTCTTGCCATAAGCCTGCGTTGAAAACGCTCTTGTTTGACGGGATCCTCTGGCATGACGAATTCGTCGTCGTCGAGGCTTGCCTCGTCTTCGGAGGGAGGCATATGATTATCGTCCTCGACCTCTCTGTCAGCCGCTCTCCCATGGTGGCTGGTTTCTTCACCCCCCTATGCTAAATCTTGCTCGGGGGGATGTTCTTCGGCGCTTTCCGGGGTATTCCGGGGTATTATTATCTCCCGTGCTGGAATCGCCGTTTTTGTGTTGGCGGGATTTTGAACGGCGCCGCTGACGCCGGTGCTTTTGCTGTTTCTTGGAGGGGTCATCCTCCGCTATTCCATCGCCCTCACCCTCTTTTGGGGTGTCCACCATGTATATGTCATATGACGAGGTGGCTTTCCAGGGCCTAGTAGGCTCTGGTTCTTCATCATCTCCTTCATCAGTGTCCATACCGTCGATGTCTTCGGAGTCGAAGTCGAGCATGTCGGTTAAGTCGTCGACAGTGGCTACAAAGTGGGTGGTGGGTGGGTTTTGAATTTCTTCATCGTCTGTACCCCAACCTTGCTGACCGTAGTCCGGCCAGGGCTCTCTGACAAAGAGAGAGACTTTAGTGATTTCAAGATATCACCAAAAGGCGAGTGCTGAAAGACGTCCGCAGCCGTGAACTCCATGATCGGCGCCCAATCGGATTCGCTCGGCAGGGGCGTGGAGGGTTCGGAGTCCGGAGAAGAGTCCGGCTCCATGGAGTCACGAGTCTTGCAGAGTACGGGGCTGGTGTTCGGCTCAACCACCGTTGGGATCGCAGCCCTCGAGGTGGCGTCCAACCGCCCATCCTTGATCGGCGCGCTCGGCTCCGAACTAGGGGTCGGAGCCGATGCGGGTGCGGCCTCCAGGGCACTGTTCGGCGGCAGAGCTAGATCATGCTCGTCATGACAGTGCGGCGCGCTCGGCAGTGGTTCGAATCCGTTGAAGATCAAGTCCCTGCGGATGTCAGCCGTGTAGTTTAAACTTTCGAATCTGACCTGACGGCCAGGGGCGTAGCTTTCGATCTGCTCTAGATGGCCGAGTGAATCGGCCCGCAGTGCGAAGCCGCCAAAGACGAAGATCTGTCCGGGGAGGAAGGTCTCACCCTGGACTGCATCGCCATTGATGATCGTAGGAGCCATCGGGCCTGACGGCGACGGCACAGAGGAACTCTCAATGAAAGCACCAATGTCGGTGTCAAAACCAGCGGATCTCGGGTAGGGGGTCCCGAACTGTGCGTCTAGGCCGGATGGTAATAGGAGGTAGGGGACACGAAGTTTTACCCAGGTTCAGGCCCTCTCGATGGAGGTAAAACCCTATGTCCTGCATGATTAATATTGATGATATGGGTATTACAAGAGTTGATCTACCACGAGATCAGAGAGGCTAAACCCTAGAAGCTAGCCTATGGTATGATTGTTGATGTGTATGTTGTCCTACGGACTAGAACCCTCTGGTTTATATAGACATCGGAGAGGGTTAGGGTTACATAGTGTCGGTTATAATGGTAGGAGATCTGAACATCCGTATCGCCAAGCTTGCCTTCCACGCCATGGAAAGTCCCTTCCGGACATGGGATGGAGTCTTCAATCTTGTATCTTCATAGTCCAGGAGTCCGGCTGAAAGGTATAGTTCGGCTATCCGAACACCCCCTAATCCAGGACTCCCTCAATCACCAAGGCTGCTACCAGAGTCTTCATCTTCGGACTTAGATACTGCCTTGGCCTTCAGTGCACATGTTCTGCCAGAGCTTGAACCATAGAGATCTCTCTTTTCAGCAAGTTGGAACTCATGAGTATTTAGTCTCTCGAGAATATCAGCGGGATCAAGTGACTTGTAATCAGCATGTTCTTGTATCATCAATGCCAGAGTGTCAAATGAGGAATCAAGCGATCTCAGCAATTTCTTCACCACCTCATGGTCAGTGATGTCAGTGGCACCAAGTGCTTGAAGCTCATTTGAGATGTCAGTGAGGCGATCGAAGGTTTGTTGAACATTTTCATTGTCGAGTCTTTTGAAGCGGTTGAAGAGATTGCGAAGAACATCAACTCGAGAGTCACGCTGAGTTGAGACTCCTTCATTCACTTTGGACAACATGTCCCAGATAAGCTTCGCTGTTTCCAAAGCACTCACTCTGCCATACTGTCCTTTGCTCAGATGGCCACATATAATATTCTTCGCTTGAGAGTCGAGTTGCTTGAATCTCTTCACATCGGCAGCATTCAGAGAAGGTGTGACTGAGGGAACACCATTTTCCACAACATACCAGAGATCGTTATCAATTGCTTCAAGATGCATTCGCATCTTATTCTTCCAGTAGGGGTAGTCCGTCCCATCGAAGGTAGGACACCCAGCAGAGACCTTGATCATACTTGCAGTCGACATAACTAAAACTCTAGGCGGTTAAACCAAAATCACACAGAACAAGGGAGTACCTTGCTTTGATACCAATTGAAAGTGCGTTATATCGACTAGAGGGGGGTGAATAGGCGATTTTTATGAAATTCTTCACTGAGGAATTTGCCGATGAGGAAATTCCTTAGCGAAGAACTACTAGCAGCGGAATAAGTACTCAAAAGTAAACACAACAGAATACAAGCATAGTCATCATGATGAAATGAAGACAGGCACAGAGTACAGGAAGCGTAATCACAGGATAACACAGGATGAAGACAAACAGACTGAAGAAATTGAACTGAGGAAATTGAGAAAGTCTTCAGTCAAAGTCTTCAAACACAGATATGAATAAACATACAGCACAGTTATGAGGAAATGAAAGAGTTGAGGAAATAGAACCAATAAGCTCGGTGAAGATAATGATTTGGTAGACCAGTTCCAACTGTTGTCTCAGTTGTACGTCTGGTTGGAGCGGCTGAGTATTTAAAGTCGAGGACACACAGTCCCGGACACCTAGTCAAGGACACTTAGTCCAAGACACCTAGTCCTCACCGTATTCTCCTTGAACTAAGGTCACACAAACCTCGTCCAATCACTCATGGTAAGTCTTCAGGCGACTTCCAAACCTTCACAAACTTGGTCACTCAGGGATCCACAATTCCTCTTGGATGCTCTAGACCATGACGCCTAACCGTCTGGAAGAAGCACGGTCTTCAAAGGTAACAAGCATTGGATCCACTCAGGATTAATCTCTTCAGTGATGCTCAATCACTTGGGGTTTGTAGGTGTTTGGGTTTTGGGTTTTTGGTTTTTCCTCACGTGATGATTTTCGCTCAAAGTCCTCGGAGGATGGGTTGCTCTCAAATGACAAGTGTCAGTTTCTCTCGGAGCAGCCAACCAGCTAGTGGTTGTAGGGGGCAGCTATTTATAGCCTAGGGAGCAGCCCGACATGATAAGACATAAATGCCCTTCAATGATATGACCGTTAGGTGGACAGATATTTTGGGACAGCTGGCGCATAGCACAACAACGGTCGGAATTTTGAGTAGTAAAATCCTCAGGGCTATCATGTTCCTCACTATGTAGGCAATCCGCACTGGCGAATTCCTAACTCCTTAGTCAGGACAAATTCCTCAGAGACCAGAAGAACTTCGTCTCTGTCACTGAAGAAATTGACTGAACTGTATGAGATTTCCAATGGCTTCACTCGAAGGGATTGGTAGGTGTAGGATTTTGAGTTGAGCATCACATGGAAATTTTTCCTTAGTATTTCCTTGACCCCCTTTAACAGTACGGTGTTTCCTATGACTCAAGAAAGAGAAAAGCAAAACTATGAACATGAAAGTCTTCAAGCTTCATATTTCTCGCATGAATATCAAGTCTTCACAGACACACCAATTTCTTCACTTTCAAAGTCTTCATGAAAGTCTTCAGACATACCAAAATCTTCCGTCGAAGATATTCATTTTTAGGGGTCGACTTTTCCTATAAATATCAAACTCCTCATAGACTTATAGACCTTTGTACACTCACACACGCATTAGTCCCTTAACCTATAAGTCTTCAATACACCAAAATCACTAAGGGGCACTAGATGCACATACAACCTTGTTCATTGCCAGCTCTTCGCGCATCTTGCGGTTACGCACGTTCTGAAGGAACGCGCTGATGATGGTGGCAGGGTGAACATCAGGGATATTGTACTGTACCCGGCTGAACCTCTGTATATACTTGCGCAGACTCTCGCCTCCCTTCTGGGGAATGACGTGCATGTCGCTTGCTTGGCCATGGGCTTGGTGACCTCCAGTAAAGGCGCCCACAAACTCATGGCACATATCCGACCAGGAGGAAATAGAGTCTACCGGCAAGTGCATCAACCACGACATGGCGTTGGGTTTAAGAGCCAATGGAAAGTAATTCACAAGCACCTTGTCGTCGCGGGCTCCGGCAGCTTGCATTGCAATGGTGTAGATGCTGAGGAACTCAGACGGGTGGGTCTTGCCGTTGTACTTTTCACCAACGTCAGGTTTGAAGGTGCGGTGAGTGGGCCACTAGAACTGCCGCAGCTCACGGGTAAAAGTCGGACGGCCTACCTCGTAAGGTAGGCCTCCAGGGCTCTCCGGGGCCGGGTGGTTCGCAGCAAGCCCTGCTCGCCTGTCTGACTGGTGGCGCGCTCCACGCCGGCGCTCGATAGTGGTTCGAGCGTCTTCATGGGCTCATTCCTGAAGAACTTGGTGCTAGTCACAGTGGGTTCGTGGGTCAGACGACGCTATGGAGATGTCGTCGCCTGTGACGTCGCGACGAGCCGGCGTCCGCGGTACCGGATGGGGAAGAGGTGAATGCACCGTGGTCGCGGCACCGCCGGCTTTTCCGCCACTGGTGCGCGGGACTCCATCGAAGCGTCGACCCAGGGGCCCCACCGGACTTGGTTTGTCTTTGTTGGCCACCGCAACAAGGCTTCGGATAGTGGCTCTCCATTCGTCGAGTTTCCCCGTAGTGGGAGGAAAGTCGAGGAGCAACTGCGCGCGCGCCAGGGCCTCTACTGGCGTCGGTGGCAGCGGAACCTGCACGGATCGCGACGCGCTTCGACTTCTGACCACGTCAGAAGGAGCTCTATCACGACCCCGCGGTCGCATGCCATTTTCACCAGCGCTTCGGCGAGCGGGCAGGTCTTCTACATCCCGGGAGTGGCGCTCGGGGCTCTTCCCGCGGCGACGCCCGGGATCTTCGGTGTGATGACGCCGTTCGTCGCGCGCTGCCTGGGAAGAGCGCGCTGTTGGCGCCAGCGTGGGAGTCTTGGAGGCCCTTGCGTCGCCTTCGGGTGGGGCGGCGATGACCTTGGAAGGCCCCGCTCCACCCGCGGAGGGCCTAGCTCCGCCTTTGGATTTGGCGATGTGTGGCCCGTTACCAGGTGCACAAACATCGTCGCCTCCGAAACTCCGTCTGCTCGGATGGCGTTGGTGTTCGCGAGCAGCGCCCCGGGTCCTTTCTGTGACCGGTCCGCTGCTCGCCCGCATCGGGACGGGCTGTCCGGCTTCCGACTGGCCAACCGCCACCGTCGTCTTCTTCTTGGGCGCCATGATGATGAAGAAGCGTCAAACTAACTGCTAAAGCCGATTCTCACAATTGCGCCCCCTACCTGGCATGCCAAAGATGTCAGTGGGAATGACACCTATGGGATCACAAGAATCCCTACTACGGTTAGCGAGGCGCGGGGTCGTGGGAAGAGTGGATCAAACAGATAGTACACAGTTTGTTTATCCAGGTTCGGGCCGCGAGGATGCGTAAAACCCTACTCTTGCTTTGGTGGATGTATATTCTTGTTCTTGAGCTAGCTCTGGGGCATTAGGAGCTCCAAAAGGCCGAATCCTCCTCCTGGTTGCCTCGGGCCTCCTTTTATAGAAAAAGGGGTTGCCACAGTGGCACACAGGAGGTGGAAAGGGTACAGTGATGCGAGGTTATCCCTCGCATTACATGACAAGGCACATTTAATGTGTCTTGCTTAGGTGTCCTTGCTTTATCGGGGACGGGGGAGAAACATGTCGCGTCCATCGCCGCTCCTTCTTGTGTCGACACGCGCCTTGGCCAGCGATGCCTGTGATGCCATGTAGGTAGGCAGATAGCTGACGTGGCACAGTGGAGGGTCTTCATGAAGATCTGCATGCCGCCACGTAGGTGCCTGCCCAGCTGGTTGGGTTGGCAGCCGCATGCGTACGGTGGTGGAGGTTTAGTCGGCGTGGGCCTGATGGTGGCCCTGCAAATGTTCTTGGCAAGGGCCTTGCCGGGGCCCCGGCAAGGGTCTTGCTAGGGCGCCTGCTGTCATCCCCGGCAAGGCGCTTGCCGGGGGCCTTGTGGTCTTCCTCGGTTGGGATCCCGCCAAGGGTCGTCATCTTCTATTGTACGTATCTGATCTTGAATGTCTTCACAAAGATCTGCATGCCACCACGGGGATATCTCCCGAATCCTTGCCCCATGGGGGCAGTGGACTCAAGGGTGATTTGCTCCGTATGCGTGGGGCGAGTTGCCGCGGCAAGGGTCTTGCCAGGGTTGCTAAAACTATCTCCCGGCAAGGATCTTGCCGGGGGAGTCCGCTTCGCCTCCTTTGTTCTTCATGGATTTAGCCTTGGCGTCGTCCTAGTTCCCTTGAGCTTTGGTCTTACCCTGGCTCACCTCCCTTGCCTTGCTTGGTGTGGTGGTGCCCGCGGCTCTGACTGCCCGTGCACAGTTATAGGGGTACAAAAAGTGCACCCCTCTTTTTGTACACCGACACTTTGAGACTTTTGTACATCCCTGTTTCAAGCAATGTCTTCAACCTAGCATTTTCATCAGCAATAGCAGTGGCATCCTCAGCAGAGGGGCTAGTTACCACATCAACAGTTGAAGATATTGCAACAGTAGCAGCAGTAGAACATTCAGCAATAGAAGTAGTGTTATCACGCTCAAGGCATTTTAGACATGGTGGTTCAAATCCTTCCTGAGCGGGACTGATCTGTTGAGCGTGAAGTGACTTGTTTTCCTTTTGAAGATCTTCATGAATTGCTCTCAATTTCTCAAGTTCTTGCTTCCTTTGAAGATAATCATAGGAAAGCTTTTCATGAGTTGTTGAGAACGTTTCATGACGACTTTCCAGTTCCTCATACTTAACATGAAGATTCTTATGTCTTCAACTAAGGACTGAGATCGAGTCATTTCCGCGTCCAACAGGTCATTGCTTTTGTCTAATAGTTTTTGAATATGTTCCATAGCTTTTTGTTGTTCAGTTGCAATTTTAGCAAGTGTTTTGTAGCTGGGTTTTGAATCACAATCAGAGTCATCTTCACTGGATGTTTGATAGTGAGCATTGCGTGAGTTTACCTTGGCACCACGTGCCATGAAGCAATAGGTGGGAGCGGAGTCGTCCTTGTCATCAGCGTGGGTGATGGAACTATTGTCTTCAGTGTTGAAGATGGACTTGGCAACGTAGGCTGTAGCCAAACTTGCAATGCCAGAGTCGGACTCCTCCTCAGACTCCACCTCCGCCTCCTCAGAAGCAGACTCCTCCTCTGAATCCATTTCCTTGCCAACAAACGCACGAGCCTTGCCAGATGAGCTCTTCTTGTGTGATGAAGACTTTGAGGAAGCCTTGGAAGAAGACACTGAGTATTTCTTCTTCTTCTTGTCATCAGAATCATATTCCTTGCTCTTCTTCTTCTTGTTGTTCTCATTGTCCCACTGCGGACACTCAGAGATGTAGTGACCAGGTTTCTTGCACTTGTGGCATGTTCTCTTCTTGTAGTCATGAGTAGAAGCTTCATCATTCCTTGAGCTGGATCGTGAAGACTTTCTGAAGCCTTTCTTCCTAGTGAACTTCTGGAACTTCTTCACTAGCATAGCAAGCTCCTTTCCAATATCTTCAGGATCATCAGAACTGTAGTCAGATTCTTCTTCAGATGAGGAAAGAGCTTTTGCCTTCAAGGCACGAGCTCGACCATAGTTGGGACCGTAGATATCTCTTTTCTCAGAAAGCTGAAACTCATGTGTGTTGAGCCTTTCAAGAATGTCAGACGGATCGGGTGTCTTGAAGTCAGGGCGTTCTTGAATCATCAGGGCTAGGGTGTCAAACGAGATGTCAAGTGATCTCAGGAGTGTCTTGACGATTTAATGCTTGGTGATCTCAGTAGCACCAAGAGCTTGAAGCTCATTTATGATGTCAGTGAGGCGATCAAACGTGAGCTGAACATTCTCATTGTCGTTTCTCTTGAAGCGGTTGAAGAGGTTGCGAAGGACACTGATCCTTTGATCTCTCTGGGTTGAGACACCTTCGTTGACCTTGGAGAGCCAGTCCCAGACTAGCTTCGATGTTTCCAGAGCACTCACACAGCCATACTATCCTTTAGTCAGATGACCACAGATGATGTTCTTGGCAGTAGAATCCAGTTGAACGAACTTCTTAACATCAGGAGGGGTGACACCTTCACCAGTCTTGGGAATGCCATTCTTGACGACATGCCAGAGGTCGACATCAATGGCTTCAAGATGCATACGCATCTTATTCTTCCAGTAGGGATATTCAGTTCCATCAAAGACGAGGCATGCAGCGGAGACTTTGATTATCCCTGTAGTTGACATAGCTAAAACTCCAGGTGGTTAAACTGAATCACACAGAATAAGGGAGTACCTTGCTCTGATACCAATTGAAAGTGCTAGTTATCGACTAGAGGGGGGTGAATAGGTGATTTTTACGAAAGTCTTCAAAACATGGATGTTTCGAAGACAAATGATAGAAATAAACCTATAAACATGCAGCGGAAGGTAGACTACACTAGGCAAGCCATAGTCAAGTATTCAATGAAGTGAAAGCACGAAGACTAATAGCAGCTAGGCAGTATGGATCAGGATGGAAGATAATATGAGGCCAATCAGAACAAACAGTCACATAGAGAAGATAAACAGATAATGGAAACAGGCAATGACTTCACAAGGACCAACTGTAAATAAAGAGATGGGAAGGATAGAACCAGTTGCTTAGTGAAGACAATGATTTGTTGGACCAGTTCCAGTTGTTGTGACAACTGTACGTCTGGTTAGGGAGGCTGAGATTTTACTCAGAAGACTGTGTCTTCACCTTATTCCCCTTGAGCTAAGGACACACCGTCCTCGTCCAATCACTTAGGTAAGTCTTCAAAGTAGACTTCCAAACCTTCACAAGCTTCGTTCACCGGCGATCCACAATGACTCTTGGATGCTCAGAACGTGACGCCTAACCGGCTGGAGGATTCACAGTCCTCAAGTGTAACAAGTCTTCAGATCACACAGACAGGAAGACTTCAGTGATGCCTAACACTCTTTGGCTCTAGGTGTTTAGGGCTTTGTCCTTGCAAGGATTTCTCTCTCAAAAGCTTCGGAGGTGGGTTGCTCTCAAACGACAAAAGCCGTGCACTAACTCAGAGCAGCCACCAATTTATGGTGTAGGGGGTGGGCTATTTATAGCCACTAGGCAACCCGACCTGATTTGTCCGAAATGACCCTGGGTCACTAAAGAACTGACACATGTTCCAACGGTCAGATTTCAAACACACGCGGCAGCTTAACTTGGTATACAAGTAAAGCTGACTTATCCATCTCTAGATAAGATTTGCTCTCATTGTCTTCGCTCGAAGACTTAGGATTTGGTTGAGCATCACTTTAGTCATTCTGACTATGTTCACTTGGACCCCACTTAACAGTACGGTGGTTCCTATGACTCAACAAAGAAGAAGATGAAACTACAAAACAACTATGTCTTCGTGCTCCAAAGTCTTCATGTGATGTCTTCTCATGTCATAGTCTTCAATGTGAATATCTTCACATACCACCATTGTCTTCAATGTCTTCACACATTTTAGGGGTCATCTCCAGTAGGTAAACCAAATCAATGAGGGACTACTACCTGTGTTATCCTGCAATTCTCACAAACACATTAGTCCCTCAACCAGGTTTGTCGTCAATACTCCAAAACCAACTAGGGGTGGCACTAGATGCACTTACAAACCCTGGGTCTACATTTCTTCTCTCAACTGAGCTTGTGAAAGACAAGGATTTCCCACTGGGCAGGAAATGTCTGAAAACTCTATATTGGGCTTATGATGCATGTAAAAGGGGTTGGCTCAAGGGATGCATTCCTATTATTTTCATTGATGGTTGTCACATGAAAACTAGGTTTAAAGGAGTGTTGCTTAGTGCAGTTGGTATTGATCCTAATGACTGCATTTTCCCCATTGCAATGGGTTGGGTAGAAGTAGAGTGCATAAGTTCTTGGGAGTGGTTTCTCACTACATTGAGAGATGACCTTAACATCACAAATACTGCCCCTTTCACTATTATGAGTGACAAGCAGAAAGGTTTGATCAATGTTGTGCAAAAAGTCTGGCCAGATGCTGAGCATAGGTTTTGTGTTAGGCATATTTATCAGAATTCTAATGAGAAGCACAAAGGAGAGTTGCTCAAGCAAGATCTGTGGGCCATTGCAAGATCACCAAACAGGGTGAAGTGGAGCCAAAACTGTGAGAAAATGGATGGACACAGTTCAGCTGCCTTCCACTGGACTGAAAGACTTGATCCAAAGACATGGTGTAAAGCATTTTTAGTGTCTTTTCCAAGTGTGATATTCTGCTCAACAATAACTCTGAAGTATTTTAACAGGTAAATCATCTGCACCAGTATATGAAGTACCTACCTCTGTATTAGTTTTGTTATATTGTTGCAACATTCTATCACATCATACTAATCAGAAATGTTGCAACATTTGTTGCAGCTACATTCTGGAGGGTAGAGAGATGGCAGTATTGTCAATGCTGGAATACATTTTTTACAAGATCATGCAAAGGCTAGTGAGTAAACAGAGAGGCCATAGAGAAGTGGGCAGGGCAGAGAATATGCCCTAAGATCAAGAAGAAACTAGACAAGAACACTGAGTTTGCTGCTAATTGCCATGTATCAGAAGCTGGCCAACAATTGTTCAGAGTTCAGTCTGGCAACTCTAGTTATACAGTTGACTTGTGCTTGCACACTTGTGACTGCAGAAGATGGCAGTTGTCTGGAGTACTGAAAGTGCTTGTTATCGACTAGAGGGAGGTGAATAGGCGATTTTTATGAAAGTCTCCAAAACATGGAAGTTTCGAAGACAAACGATAGAAACAAACTTATTACCATGCAGCGGAAGGTAGACTACACTAAGCAAGCCATAGTCAAGTATTCAATGAGATGAAAGCACAA
Source organism: Triticum urartu (assembly GCF_003073215.2). Lineage (NCBI taxonomy): Eukaryota > Viridiplantae > Streptophyta > Magnoliopsida > Poales > Poaceae > Triticum > Triticum urartu. The sequence goes on from NC_053023.1 coordinate 619,727,300, forward strand.
AGACTAATAGCATCTAGGCGGTATAGATCAGGATGGAAGATAGTATGAAGCCAATCAGAATAGCAGTCACACAGTGAAGACAATAGATAATGCAGACAGGCAATGACTTCACAAGGACCAATCTGAAAGTAAAGAGATGGGAAGGATGGAACCAGTGGCTCGTTGAAGACAATGATTTGTTGGACCAGTTCCAGTTGCTGTGACAACTGTACGTCTGGTTAGGGAGGCTGAGATTCAACTCAGAAGACCACGTCTTCACCTTATTCCCCTTGAGCTAAGGACACCCAGTCCTCGCCCAATCACTCTAGTAAGTCTTCAAGGTAGACTTCCAAACCTTCACAGACTTTGTTCACCGGCAATCCACAATGACTCTTGGATGCTCAGAACGCGATGCCTAACCGGCTGGAGGATTCACAGTCCTCAAGTGTAATAAGTCTTCAGATCACACAGACAGGAAGACTTCAGTGATGCCTAACACTCTGGCTCTGGGTGCTTCTTCTCTCAAAGGCTTCCAGGTGGGTTGCTCTCAAACGACAAAAGCCGTACACTAACTCTGAGCAGCCAACCGTTTATGGTTGTAGGGGGTGGGCTATTTATAGCCACTAGGCAACCCGACCTGATTTGTCCAAAATGACCCTGGGTCACTAGGAACTGACACATGTTCCAACGGTCAGATTTCAAACACAGACGGCTACTTTACTTGGGCTACAAGCAAAGCTGACTTATCCAGCTCTAGATAAGATTTGCTCTCATTGTCTTCTCTTGAAGACATAGGATTTTGGTTAAGCATCACTTCAGTCATTCTGACTGGTTCACTTGGACCCCACTTAACAGTATGGTGGTTCCTATGACTCAACAAAGAAGAAAAAGAACGACGAAAGAACTAAGTCTTCGCGCTCCATAGTCTTCACGCGATGTCTTCTCTTGTCATAGTCTTCAATGTGAATGTCTTCACATACCACCTTTGGCTTCAATGTCTTCATACATTTTTAGGGGTCATTTCTGGTAGGAAAACTGAATCAATGAGGGACTTCTACCTATGTTATCCTGCAATTCTCACAAACACATTAGTCCCTCAACCAGGTTTGTCGTCAATGCTCCAAAACCAACTAGGGGTGGCACTAGATGCACTTACAATCTCCCCCTATTTGGTGATTGATGACAAACTGGTTGAAGTTTTCAACGGGGAAAAATATGTGAAATTGTAAAGGATAGGGTATTGTCTTCATAAGTGGCAAAGGCTCCCCCTGAAGATGTGCATATAAGTAATTTGCTTTTGGAATGCAAATGCACATGGCAGGTTGTTCTTGTGGAGATCCTCTTCAACATATGATGACAATTCATCATGCATGATTTGATGTAACGAATTTAATGACATGCATAATGAAAAATGGACGTCTGCAAAATGACCTAAGTGCGGAAGTTATCATCGCACATGCGGAATTTATCATCGCATCACAGAGTAGCAAATAAGTAGCAGACGACCATCGAGTTTCAGTGCTACAACTCAAAGAACCAAATGTATCGAAAAGCGAGAGTTGTAAGCACTTGGCAAACGTAGCAAAGAGTAAAGCAACCACCCATATGGACCCGCTTGAAGACTATCAACTCATATGCTTCTCCCCCTTTTGTCAGTAAGCACCAAAAAGGTTTGAAGACATAGAGCACCTACTCGTTCCCATGAGGTGCAGGCGAGGCAGCAGGGTCGTCGTTGAGGTCCGGTGGTGCAGAAGAACTTCGTGCAGTGTCGACACGCGCTGAAGTTGGAGGAGGTGAAGTTGCATCATCTTGGTCATCGATGACTCTGGCATTCACTGTCGCAGCTGAGGACGAATAGTCAGAGTCTTCAAGTGAGGGAGTCCAACGCAAGTGAGCATTCCTTGGAGGAGTTGAGTCAAACTTGAATCTTTCAGTGAAGCCATCGTCCTGCAGATCAGCTTCAGCACTGAGCAATGTCAAACTCTTCCAAGACCTCCGACAGGTTTCATGAGTAAAAAAGGCATTCTTGGTGGCAATATTGCGAATGCGATTGACATCCACCAAGAGGCTTTGCATCTAACGCTTAAGCCAGTTGTGATGCTTGTCATGTTTCTGGTGTAGCGCGACGAGAAGCTCTTGGTCATTGAGAACACGAGATCGCCTCCGAGGCCTTTGGGCAATGGTGCTTCCAATGGCGTCAGTTTGAGCGCGAGGGACACGTGTATTGCCAGCCAAGGGATAAACACGCGAGACTTCCTGAACCCCTTCAATGGGTTGGGTGAAGCTTTGGTGATCAGCATTGTGAAGATAAATGGGATCCTTAGCAGGCTCTGGGTAAATAGCTTCAATAGACAGATCAACCTCTAGCAAGAATACAAGATGATTGGGCACAGACGGCTGATAGTTGATGGCAGAGTGAAGCTTGATAAGGCGCATTACCCATGGAGCATAGAACTTCAGACCAAAAATGTCGGAGCCAGATGCAGCCAACTGCCTGATGAAGAAGTCTTGAGCATTTAAGCTGATGCCATTGAAGATAGAAACCAAGGTCTTCATTGCTCCTTCAAGCTTCCCTGCAGAGGAATGTCCTTTGACAGGCCATAGAGTTTTTCTGATGATATGATAAATGGTGCGAGGCAAATACTCTAGGTATTCAACAAAGAATTCAGATGGGTAGTCAGCGTCGTGAGGCAAAGGCTTCATCATGCTCAACATTTGGCCAATGTTGGGTTCTGGCTTCTAAAAAATGCTCTCCAAAGCATTCTGGTGTTGTTGACAACCTGGTTCATAGTATTCACCAGGAGTGGGCAGGCCTGTGAGCTCAATGATATCAAGAGCTTTGGCTTCATGATGGACATTGCCTGTCATCCACCCAAGGACCCAAGTCTTAGGATCCCTGTTGTAGCCTCGAATGTGAAGAGTTGCATAGAACTATAGCAGAAGCTCTTCATTCCAGTGTTCCTTGTCTATGATAAACTGCAGGAGTCCAGCGTCTCTGAAGCAATCCAACGCTTCTTCTAGACATGGCAGGCCAGCTATAACTTCAGTATCAAGACGCATATGGGGAAATATGCGCCCTTGATTGTATAAGACGCAGGAATAGTAGCTGCACTGCTGATAGCTCCAGAACCGATCCGAGGAAATACGGGGTTTGGTGTAAGGGTTCTTGGCGCTGTTGAAGAAGGTGTTATGTGCCACGAAGCCATTCACATTGAAGACCCCGGGAGAGGTTGCAGTGCCTGGGAATCGTGGAAGTCTTGGCTTGGGCTTCTGGACATGAGGTCTGTGCTCGACATGATAGTCAAATTGTGGACCCGCAGCAGGTGGAGGAACCAGAATGGGCCATCGGACCATAACAGGCTGACCACGATCAAATGCCAGCTCAATTGTATGAGGTCTTGGAGGGGGTACAGGAGCATTGGCATTGGCGTTGACATGGGCTTCAGGGTCCACATTGGCTTCAGGAGCTTCAGTATTGGCTTCGGGCGCTGCAGTGGCTTCAGGTGTATGCACTTCTGGCACCGCATGAGCTTCAGGCGCCACATTAGCTTCAGCCATGACAATGTCATTGGCTTCAGTGTTGATGTTGGTAGCCGCCTCAGGATTGTTAACCTCCACTTCAGGAGCTGGAGGGTCGGACATGTTCTCCTCGAGAACAACATCTTGGTGGGACGGGGGTGTAGCAACTCTTTCTACTTCAACTCTTGGTTCTTCTCCTTCATCGGCTGATGCAGCCGGAATATCTTTAGCCGTTTTGGCTACAGACTCAGAAACGTGCACGGTGGAAGGGACTTGGGGCCATGGTCCTTTGCGAATCCTGCGTAATGCTGGCGACGCTTGTGGAGATGGAGTTGGCTGGGCCTCAAAGTCATCATCATCTTGTGGTTGGGGAGCACTTGGGGTGTCTTGGTGTTGTGGGTGATCAGCCCATGATGCATCATGAGTAGTTGGCGTCAGAGGGCGACCAATGCTGATGAGTTCGCTATGTGTGAGCACAAGCGATGATACCAAATTGTGCTCGATCTAAGGAAGGACTTCATCATCTTCAACATTGTCGTGAGGACCAATGTCTTCAGCTGCGGTGGGGTCAACAGCTGGATTGTCTTCAGCTTTAGGAGCCTCTGTGGAAGCAGGCTCATGAACTATCACTTGGCGTTCTTGATGTTCAAACGCAGGACGAGCCACTGAGATTGGCTCGACATCAAGGGGCTCTGTGGGAGCAGCCCGGTCACTCTTCTTGGTTTTCCGTTTCTTGGTTGGGGGAGCATCATCAGTGGTGGCCTTGGTCTTGCGTTTTCTTGGTTTGGCTTCATCTGCCCTTGTTTTCTTGAGTTCTGAAGCCACTGTGGGGACCTTAGGCTTCGAGCCTGTCATACTGGCTGGGAAGACAATTGGATGTATTTCCTGCCTTGGTGCTTCGGGTTCTGCCACAGTTGGCTTCTTCTTCTTCTTGGCCGCCATTCGGGGGTCGATGCCTGGTCGCCCCAAAGCCTTGCGCTTTTCAGCTTCATTGTATCCCTGAACACATTTAGCAGCAA